>NC_042616.1:12894921-13046772 GCF_901001135.1 Rhinatrema bivittatum | reverse complement strand
TTCGAAGGAATGGGATGCCCCCGAGGTCACCCTAAAGGTCAGCAGGGCAATGGAAAAACTGTATCCCCTACCAGAGGAGTTTCTGGAGCTGCTTAAGGTCCCTGCGGTGGATTCCGCGGTCTCTGCTGTCACTAAGCATACCACTATCCCGGTCACAGGGGGCACGGCGTTGCAGGATTTTCAAGATAGGAAGTTAGAGGTTTACCTCAAGAGGGTCTTTGAGGTATCGGCGCTGGGGGTGTGAGCAGCCATCTGTAGTTCTCTGGCGCAAAGGGCAGGACTCCGCTGGGTCCAACAACTTCTCACCTCCCAGGTTCTTCCCACATAGGAGGCACTCCAGGCGGACCATTTAGAGGCCGTGATCGCCTATGGGACGGACGCTTTATATGATCTCTTGCGGGTCCTGGCCCGTTCTATGGTGGCCGTGGTCTCGGCACACCGCCTCTTGTGGCTGTGCAACTAGTCAGCTGATTCCTCCTCGAAGACTTGTTTGGGATCTCTCCCTTTCAAGGGAAAGTTCCTCTTCGGGGAAGTACTGGACCAGATCATTAAGTCCCTGGGTGAGAATGCAGTACACAGACTTCCTGAAGACCATCCACATTCTACTAGGTCCTTCAGTGCCTCGAGGAATCACTTTCGTTCGCAACGCCGCTTTCGTAGTACGAAACAACAGACCCCTCGGAACCCTATTTCCGTTCTCAATCATGGAACTGGCCTTTTCGAGGTCGCATGCCCGGCAAGGACGGGCCGGGCCACGGAGCGTCTTCCAAACCAACTCAATGATGCCAGGCCGACCCACACGACGTCTCCCAGGATAGGGGGCCGGATTTCGCTCTTCTAAGAGGAGTGGGTCCGAATCACGTCGGATCAGTGGGTCCTGGATATTCTAAAGCACGGTTACGCATTGGATTTTGTACGCGCCCCCAGAGACTGGTTCATTTTCTCTCCATGCGGCCCCTTCACAAGCAGCTGGCTGTTCGACAGACCCTGGACCGTCTTCTCACGCTGGGGGCCATCGTACCTGTTCCTGCCTCCGAGTTGGGCAGGTGTCACTACTCTATTTACTTCGTGGTTCCCAAGAAGGAAGGCACCTTCCGTCCCATTCTGGACCTCAAGTCTGTGAACAAATCCCTCGAGGTACCACGTTTCAGGATGGAAACCCTTTGCTCAGTGCTGGCGGCGGTACACCAGGGAGAATTTCTGGCCTCTCTGGACCTCACGGAGGCGTATCTACATATCCCAATCTGCAGGCCGCATCAACGATTCCTCTGCTTCAAGATTTTGGGGCAACATTTTCAGTTCCAGGCCCTTCCCTTCGGATTGGCGACGGCTCCTCGCATCTTTACGAAGATTATGGTGGTGGTGGCGGCCGCCTTACGCAGGGAGGGGATTCTAGTCCAGCCTTACCTGGACGATTGGCTCATCTGGGCGAAATCTCTGGATCAGGGCTATCGTGCGGTCAACAGGGTGGTACAACTGCTTCAATCCCTGAGATGGATCATAAACTCTACCAAGAGCCACCTCGTGCCATCTCAGTCCTTGGAATTCCTGGGAGCGCGGTTCGACACGAAGACGGGCATGGTCTTTCTGCGTCCAGAGCGGGCCCATTCCTTGTGAGACCAAATACAGCGTTTTTCTACACTCTCGTGGCCCATAGAGTGGGATTATCTGCAGGTCCTGGGATCCATGGCATCTACTATCAATCTGGTTCCCTGGGCTTTTGCTCATATGCGCCCTCTTCAGTGGGTCCTTCTTTCCTGCTGGAAACCAGTGTCGCGAGATTTTCGGGTTCTCCTTCCCATACCTCGCCTCGCCGCAGAAAGTCTCCTCTGGTGGTTGGACCCCACCCACTTGGCCCGGGGGATTTCTCTGGAACTGCCGGACTGGGTAGTAGTCACCACGAGTGCCAGTCTATTAGGCTGGGGAGCGGTTTGCCAGTCCTGATCTCTACAGGGAGTGTGGACGAATGCTCAAGCGCAATGGCCAATCAACCGGCTGGAGACCAGAGCTGTTCGCCTAGCACTCCAGGGCTTCCTTCCATTGGTTCGCCAGCGCGCGGTCAGAATACTTTCGGACAACGCAACCACTGTGGCATACATAAATCGTCAAGGAGGCACATGGAGTTGTCGCGTCTCTCTGGAGACGGACAGCCTGATGCAGTGGGCGGAGACCCATCTCCTTCGCTTAGCGGCATCACACATTGCAGGAGTGGACAACGTACAGGCGGACTTCCTGAGTCGACAACATCTAGACCCCAGAGAATGGGAGCTCTCGGAAGATACAATGTGTCTGATAGTTCAACGTTGGGGGATGCCCCACATGGACTTCATGGCCACAGCCCACAACGCGAAAGCCCCTCGCTTCTTCAGCCGCAGAAGAGAGCGCGGCGCAGAGGGGGTCGATGCGCTCGTGCTGCCGTGGCCGCTGCAGATCCTCCTGTATGTGTTCCCTCCGTGGCCCCTGGTGGGCAAAGTGTTCCGGAGGGTAGAGGGCCACCGGGGACTGGTAATTTTGGTGGCACCAGAGTGGCCTCGTCGGCCGTGGTTCGCGGATCTACTCAACATGGCGGAGGGGAGTCCCTTATGCCTAGGTCATCTCCCCCGACTGCTTCGGCAAGGGCCAATATTTTTCGACGAGGCGTCTCGCTTTTGTCTTGCAGCCTGGCTTTTGAGAGGCGCAAGTTGAGGTGCCATGGTTATCCGGAGGCCGTGATTTTGACGTTACTTAGGGTACGCAAGACATCCACTTCCGTCGCCTATGTCCGGGTGTGGAAGGTCTTTGAGTCTTTGTGCACGTCGCGCTCCATACGTCCGTCCAACGCTTCGATTCCACAGATCCTATCGTTCTTGCAGGCGGGCCTGGACAAGGGTCTATCTTATAATTCTCTGCGTGTCCAGGTTGCCGCTTTGGGGGCTCTGCTCCGTCACGATGAGGACATCCTGCTTTCGTCTCATCCGGATGTGGTCTGCTTCCTCAAAGGCGTAAAGCACTTGCGACCACCTCAACAGGCTCCTTGTCCCTCTTGGAGCCTCGGGTTCTTGCTGGACCTCTCTTTGAGCCTCTTCGTTCTTCTACTCTCAAGGACCTTACCCTCCAGACGATTTTCTTGATGGCGATTAGTTCGGCACGCTGCATTTCAGAGCTGCAGGCGCTGTCTTGTAGGGAACGGTATCTCAGATTCACTGACACGGGTGTCACCTTGCACACGGTGCCCTCCTTTCTCCCCAAGGTGGTTTCGACTTTTCATCTTAATCAGACAGTGGAATTACCTTCCTTCTCTCCGGATGTCTCTTGGGATCTACGCAAACTTGATGTCAAACGCTGTCTGATGTGTTACCTGGAGGTCACCAATGAGTTAAGTCTCTCTGACCACTTGTTGGACCTCCGGTCGGGTCCTAACAAAAGTTCTAGGGCCTCTAAGACGACCATCGCCTGCTGGTCCAAGGCTGCAATTGCCGCAGCATACATTGGAGCGGGGAAGTCACCTCCTCTGGCAGTCAAGGCCCATTCTCTTCGCTCGCAAGCTACCTCCTATGTGGAAAGTCTTTCCGTCTCTGCGCAGGAGAGCTGCAGGGCTGCCACTTGGAAGTCTCTCCATACATTTGCTCGTCACTATCGTCTGGATAGTGACGAGCAAACTTCGGTTCCTTTGGTGACAGAGTCCTCCGAGCAGGGCTATCTATGGCTCACCCTTAGGGATGCTTTGGTACATCCCATCGTCTGGACTGATCCTGGTACGTACAGGGAAAAGAAAATGATTCCTTACCTGCTAATTTTCGTTCCTGTAGTACCAAGGATCAGTCCAGACGCCCTCCCTATACTTTGGGGGTCTGTTTGGGAAGCCTCTGCTCGTTTCTGGGTTCGGGCTTATTGCTGCCCTCCCTGGACCTACGGGGAGGATTCTTCTTACAGTGCTGTTGCAAGTTCTCCATTTGCTAGGTGTTTTTGGTTCGGTTTTTACTGGTTTCTTCACTTGATCCCTCCGTCTCTTCTCTGTTCTGGCTTTGTTATCCTGTTTACTGAGTTAGGAGACCTGGGATATGGGCTTATGTAGCTCCTCCCCCAGAAGTTTGGTCTGACTCCCTCTGCTGGACGGGGGACATAACCCACTATCTGGACTGATCCTTGGTACTACAGGAACGAAAATTAGCAGGTAAGGAATAATTTTCTTACAGCTAGCGCATTTACACAGTGAATTAAAGGATTTATCCTTACAGGATGTTGCCTTTCAATTGGACAAAGCTAAACAAGCGTTTTTCGAGGGGGGGGTAATAAGGCAGGAAGCCAGTTAGCTAGGAAATCGAGAGCTAGGATGATTCGTAATCCAATACTGAAAATTCGGTTGGAAACCAGAGAAGTGGTCACAGACAATGATAGTATATGTAATCGATTTACCCAGTTTTATCAGCAACTGCACTGGGAGATCTGATATCACCAAACAAGGCATAGAAAACTATTTAGCTGATATACCACTTCCTTGTTTGGATGAATCTCGAGCTGGGACACTAAATCAAGCTATCACAGAGTTGGAGGTACTCCAAGCCATTAAAGATTTAAAATTGGGAAAATCACCAGGTATAGATGGCTTTACAGCCTGCTTCTATAAAAAACTCAACAAGGTGGTATCTCAACCTTTGGTGGCAGCATTTAATAGTCTATTGCAAGATGGGCAAATTACCACTCATGCTAACAAAGCAGGAATTACTATCTTAGCTAAGCTGTGTAGAGACAACACTCAATGTGGATCATATAGACCCATCTCTTTAATAAATTTGGATTTAAAAATCTTAGCAAGGGGATCACGTGATGTGCTGAGCCAGCAGGACGTGCTTTGTCTCTGGCTCCCAGGCCCACCTCGTATATCGTGGCCCATCTGAAGCGCGTAACTACCTTTGAACATCTCGGAGCCACACTAATTTTGCACTTGCATGTCCACTATTCGAACCTGTGTAGGACATCGCCTGGTATGACTAACGAAGGGGCGGGCGGAGGGAGAAAGGAAAAACCGCGGGCTGCTGAGGCCAAGATGGCGAGCGCCAGCGAGGGTGATCAGCCTCCCGATAACCCTGCTCCTACTCTAACGGAGATCAAGGCAGCTATTAAGGAGGCCTTGGATGAGAAGTGGTCTCTGATACACTCGGAGCTCGGGGAGGTTCGCGATTCTATTGCGGCTTTGCATCCCCGGCTGGATCAGATCGAATCCCGCGTGTCTGACTTGGAAGATGGCGCGGGGACGGTATCCGGCACCGTTGCCTCGCACAGCTAAAACCATTGCAGCGCTCACACAAAAGATTGAGGACTTGGAAAACCGGAATCGCAGGGACAACTTGCGTTTTTAATGGGCTTCCCCGAGGAGATAATGGAGCGGTCCCTTTGTGTGCACCTGCTGGAAGACTGGCTGCCGACTGCCCTAGATCTCCCACACCGCCGAGAGAAATTGGTCGTCGAGAGGGCACATAGATTGGGATCTCGACCTGGCAATTCGGGGAGGCCTCGCCTTGTCATCGCTAAAATCCTAAACTCCGCTCATAAGGCGGAGGTGTGGCGGCCTCCCGTAACAAAACCCAGCTGACCTACCAGTCGAGTCCCATTCGAATTTTCCAGGAACTACTCTGCGACTGTTTTCTGAGGCCCGCAGGGAGTTTTCCCCACTCTGCACATCTTTATATAACCGTTGGGTTAAATTCTCGCGTTCTCTACCCCCGGCCCGCCTTCGGCTGTGCTGCCGAGAAAATACATACCTTCGACTCGCTGGACCGCAGCTCAAGCTTCCTCGAGACCATGGCGGATTGTTGAAGATCAGCGGCTTTTTGTTCAGTTCCCTTTACCTTCTTTTATCAGATGGCGGCGATGTGGTGGTGGTGGCGATTTTCGGCGGAGGCTATTTTCCTTCCACTCCCTGGATAATGGCCGGGCGCTGCCGTCTTCCTTATGGCGCTTGGTTTTTTTGTTCCTTTTTAATTTGTTCTAGTTTGCTTCTCCACCAAGTTTTTTTGTATGCGCCCAAGCGGTTGGTTCTTTGCTCGGGGGGCGGCGTGGAGGACCGAGGGAACACAGAGGCCCGCTTTGGCTTCATCATCAGGTGAGTCGCCGTCTCCGCGCACGGACTTTTGTTTGACTACCTTGGTTTCCTTTTTGGGACGCTCTCTTGACTTATATGGGGGGTTTTTATTTTCCTTTTCTTTCTTTCTTCTCCTTTTTGGAGTTTGGTCTTTGGGATTAGACCATTTTTGCCGAGGCTTGTGGTTGGGATCAGGCAGGCCCGGTCTCTAACTTGTTTAGTATAACCAGTTTTGTGTGTGCGGGGCTGGGAGTTATCACAGGTTGCTGTTTTACATATGTTTTATGACTGTATTGTTTGTAGTGGCTGTGCTGGCTGGGTTCACTGTTATTTACGGGGTGGACCTGGTCACATTGATGCGGATCCTTAAGCCCTCTCAGTGGAGGGGCTCGGTTGAGAGGCATTGGGGGAAGGGGGGAGGGGGGGGAGGGGGCCACATTGGGACTTGGGAGGGGGAGGAGTCGTTGGGGGGGAGGAAGGGTGGGATATTGGGGGGACCCCGAGAAACATAGTGTCAGGGGACCCGAGTAGTATAACTCTTTTGGACCAGCGAGGTCTTCCTGGGGAGGGGGGGGGGAGGTTTGGGGAGGGGAGGGGGGGTGCGGGAACTGGGGTTAGGCCGGAGTCAGACAGACATTTATGCCTGGGCTACACAGCGGTGGGCTGGCGACATGCTGGGAAGGTCTTAGCTGGGAGGGCCTTTGCCAGTCACATTGCACTTGAGCACGTTATTACCTCGCGCTTAATTTGTGTCCATGAGTAATTCCACCCGAGTGGTCTCGTGGAACGTCTGTGGCCTACATTCCCCTATTAAGCGCACTAAGGTGCTTTCTTTATTGAGGAAGCAATCGGCGATGGTGGCTTTCTTGCAAGAGACCCACCTTACAGATTCCGAGCACGAAAAGCTCCGCCGCACCTGGGTGGGGGGTGAGATACGCGTCGGCTACTACTAAATCGGCGGGTGTGGCCATCTTGCTGCACAAAAATCTCCCCATCTCTATTCGTACTGAACTAAAAGACCCTGGGGGACGTTACCTCATTTTGGTGGCGGAACTATACAATTGCCCGGTGGTGTTGTGTAATCTCTATGCGCCCAATACTATATGATTCCTGTTTTTATCGCACCCTGTACTCTCACTGCTTCCATATTTGACTGACACCTTAATTCTGGGGGGCGACTTCACACAGATACGAGACCCCCATTTAGACGCTTCCCAGAGTCGGGGATGGGATGTGAGGGCGGGACGGGGTCCGGCCATGTTGGAATCTCGACTTCACCTCCTGGATGCGTGGCGGACCCTCCACCCCACCGAGCGGGATTATACACACCTTTCTAGGGCACATGCCTCCTTCTCACGGATTGATTACTTTCTACTCAGCTCCCACACTTTTTCACGGGTCCAGGGGGCTGGTATCGAGAGCATTGTGGTCTCTGACCACGCTCCGGTGTGGGTGGACCTGGAGTTTCAGCCGCCCTCTCTTGGCCCCAAGCAATGGCGTTACCCATACTATTTGGCCCAAGATGAGAAAATTGCAGACTTCCTGATGGGCAAATGGAAAGACTATGCCACCTTAAATCAAAGCACATGTAACTAACCCCATATTGTTTTGGGACACTGCCAAGGCAGTGTTGAGAGGCGAGATTATATCTATGTTTCTCACCGTCGTGGGCCCTGGATAGACGGATTTTGACCTTGACTGAACAGGTCCGGCAGGCCAGGTGGCTCTGCTTCGTCATAGCACGGACGATGCCCGGGGCATCCTATCTGTCCTCACCAGGCACGCTCTCAATTCCCTGCTCCATCAGAGGGGCGAAAAAGAGGTTATTTCTATTATAAATTTAACTCTTTCAATATAGCAATAAAGCCGGGAAAATGATGTCCAATCTCATTAGGGTCCTCCAGGACCGAGCCGGTTTATCCCGGCTCTACGTACCCTCCCCCACTGAAGTGATCCGGGACACCACCAAACGATTCTCCAACGCTTCGGGGATTTTTATTCCTCGCTCTATACTCTGATGGGGGGGATGAGACCACCTGCCGCGGGTTTGTGAGGCTTGCCCCTACCATCGCCTGACCCAGGACCAGCGGGATAAGCTGAATGCTCCTATTAACGGAGGGGGAGGTGCGCCTAGCGATTCATGGTTCCCCTAATTTCAAGGCCCCGGGACCCGATTGGGTTCACTGCGGAATTTTTAAATTGCTCATTGACTGTCTGCCGCGCCGTTAACTTTGACATTTACCCACTCATTGCTCAGGGTTTTTTTCCTGAACATGCTAATCTGCGCATATAGTTTTGATACCCAAACCCGGCAAGGACTCCCTTCTTCCGGAGTCTTACCGCCCAATCTCACTGCTCAACTACGATCATAAACCTGCTAGCTAAGATTCTGGCAGACAGATTGGCAGAGTGTTTTGCCCAGCCTGGTAGGGGAGCAATCAGGTGGCTTTGTTCGCAATCGTTATGCGGTTTTCCATATTCGAAAAATTCTAGCGGCCATGACTATGAGTCAATGGATGTCCCCACCCTTATCTAACCATCAGTTTTGACGGCAGAAAAGGCGTTTGATAGGGTGGAGTGGCCCTATCTTTTCTATGTATTGCAAGTTTGGGGTTTGAAGGGGCTTTTTTCTACAGGCCTGTACAACTTCTCTACAGTGCGCCCAAAGCTCGCATAGTTGCTAATGGTTCACACAGTCTGATGTCTTCCTCAGTAGCGAGAGTACCAGACAGGGGGCTGCCCCTTAATCTCGCCCTGCTGTTCCTCTTGCAGTTAGAACCACTGCTGCCATGCTATCAATGAGACCCCGTCCATTCGGGGTATTCCGTATGGGTGATACCATATTTAAATACGTAGCCTTTGCGGACGACCTCTTGGTTTTTATTACCAGACCCCACTCATCGGCTCCCACCACTTTTAAATTACTAGCCACCTTCGGGAAGTTCTCGGGCCTTCTCTGAATGAATCCAAATCCTCGGTCTTGGCTTATCCCCCCACCCTGAGAGACACATGGTCGGGCCCCTTCCCTTTACAATGGGCGGGAGACAGCTTACGCTACTTGGGGGTTGATCTCCCCGCCAACCCGGAATCTATATATCACGCCATGTTCCCAAACTCATTTGTCATACGCGAGAAGTCTTGGACACTTGAGGGCGTTACCCCCACCCCTTTCACACTGCAGGACGAGTTGCCATATTTAAGATGACCCTGCTCCCGAAATGGCTTTAACCCACTCCTACAAAATGTGCCCTTATTTTTGAGGAGGCGGGATTTGCACGGTGGAGAGTGCAATGCGCCGCTTTTTCTGGCGCGGGGGGAAATCTAGGCTGCCGTTTAAGTGGTTACAGAATACCTGGGCAAGGGGTGGCATGGGGGTTCCTGACCTGGCTCAATACAATCTGGCTTGCAATCTGAGGATACTCCGCAATTGGTTATTGGACACCTCCGATTATGCTCCCTGCTGGTGGAACGGGCGCTGCTACACCCGTTGGCTCCTTCCTATGTGCTGCAGGCGGGGGCCAGTCACCTCCCCTCGGTCACGAACACCTCAGCGCTTACGAGGCCATTGCGGCGAACATGGCGTCGCTTGATGCACCTTCTACAGCTTCCTGTGGTCTGTGCCTACTTTCTCCACTCCAAGGTAACGCGGAGTTTTCTCCTGGCTCTCAGTCGGCTATGTTTCGGATGTGGGCCAACAGGGGCATAACCCGCTTGGGCCATTTGTGGACCAGAGAGGGGGAGTTCATGAAGTTTTCAGAAGTTCAAACTCTTTACAAATTGGGGCCCCCACACACATTTCCATATATGCAGGTCCGACATTATGTCCGGACTTTATCAGTTGAGTCACAGGAGCTGGGCCTATATAATACACTTGATAATCTGTTTCATTTTGAGCGGTCCCGTGCCCCATCCCTCTCCAGTTATTACAGGGCGTTAAGACACAAAACTCAGGTAGATGTCTGCCTTCCATTGGTAGCCAGATGGAACGGGGATGGAGCTTTTTGTCTAACTGGTTTTATATTGCGTATTTGTTTTCGGCGGCTAACCAGGATCTCTTCCAACATGTACTATCGAGAAATGCAGTTCCGATTTTTAACACGGGCCTATGTTTCACCACAACGAGCTTTTCAATTGACCATTGCACAGTCCCCGATGTGTCCTCGTTGTCCGACAGTGGAGGGCTCCTTGTCTCATGCTTTTTGGACATGCCCCTCGGTACTTCGTTTTTGGCGCCGGATTGTTGATTATCTGGCAATTCTCTTGGACGTGGGCTTGCCTTTTTCCCCTATGTGGGTTTTATTTGGCTGCATTTCTCCAATTCGGGTACGAGATCCTGGCTCCCGCCTGCTGCTGCAAAAGGCCAGTTTAGTAGGGAAGAGGACAATCTTACAGGTTTGGAGGTCCCCGGATGCCCCATCTTTTGGGGCTTGGAGGAACCATTTCCACGCCCTGATGACCATGGAGAGCATGGCGGCACGAGGTTCTCCACGCCGACGACGTATCTTTCCAGTGTTTGGAACTCATATATTCAGAGGCTCCCCCACCGCGCTCGGAGTTTGATATTGAATGATTGACTGGTGTCGGGTTCATCCGGCCCATTTTCTGTAGATCTTGTATCCCTTACCCAATGTATTTGTCTGTTTGTACGGCAAAGGGTGGGGGGGGGGGAGGGAAGGGATGGGGGGGGGTAGATCTGCTGTATGTTAATTGGGGCTGTTTCCTGCGGAGCGGGATCTGACTACACCCGTCTCCATGTTGTTGTATATTACTGAAAACCCAATAAAAATCGTTTAAACAAAAAAAAAAAAATCTTAGCAAAAATCTTAGTGACTCGTTTGGGAAGGGTAACTACCCTACTGATCCACCCAGATCAGACCGCTTTGTGCCTGGTCACTTAGCGGCAGATAATGTGAGAAGGGTAATAGATATCCTAGGACATGCTAAGGCAACTCAGCTTCCTATGATCTTACTCACATTAGATGCAGAAAAAGCTTTGACTTAGTCCATTGGGAATATTTATTTTTGGTTTTAGAAAAAATGGGGATGGGGTATTTTCTTAACATGGATTAAGAGGCTTTACTCTGACTTCCGGGGATGACGGTATCCGCGGCGGAAGCCTAAGGAACAGAGCTTGCGACCCTCTTCCCCCAAATCCTTCCATCGCCGTGTAATGATTCTCCCGTATCCCTGGTGGCAAAACAGCAGGGTCCTTCTCGCCTGGAGCGTTAACGCCGTGTCTCCGGGCAAAATCGGCATCGGGGGAATGCGGTTTGTGCCATCCTCCATGCCGGCACTGCTACGAAGCGGCAAGCCACGTACCCAAAATGGCGGCCGGGGCCAACAGCCCGAAACAGCTAGCGTCTATCTCTGAAGACGTACTGCTCCAGATCTTGTCGGAGTCTCCGCGGCTCCTCGACAACAGACTAATAAAAATACAAACGGCCATGGATGGAGGTGAAAGGCCTCAGTAGAGGGCCAGGCAAAGAGGCTGACGGCGTGGAGCAACGCGTGGGGGAACAAGATGAGCGCCTCGTGGCCTCAGAACAGCAGGTACAGCTTTTGCTTAATCAACAAGCTACTCTACTAGAGCGGATAGAGGATCAAGAAAATAGAAATCACTGCAATAATCTTCGAATCGTGGGCTTGCCGGAATCGTGGTCAGATCCTGAAATTTATGTATTCTTGGAGGACTGGCTTACAAATAAATTGGGTCTGGCACAGCTCGTGGGTCCACAGGATGGGACAGACGCGCGAGGTGGGAGGACGCTCGCGTCCTGTGATGGACCGCATTCTGATTGGTCATAAAGTTCATATCATGAGAGAATAGAGGAAACATCCTGTCCTGGAGTTCTTGGGCAGTAGAATACTTCTTTTCAATGATTTCTTGGCTGTGGTAACTGTACAGCGTTAAGTGCTGGCGGTACAGAGCTACATAAATGTGGAATTACTTTCACACTGCTCTATCTGGCGTGGCTACGCATACAGCACGCAAATCAAGACGCTGTTCCTGACTACCAAGGAGGAGGGTCTCACTTCCTAACCACTCTGCCACCAGAAGGCCCTGCGTGAGCATCTGACTTCTCCGGTCTGGAGATACTGAGAATGGTGAATACTACAGACAAGACGTACTTCAGCCCTGCCGCAGTTCATAGGCTCCTGGTCACTATTACTCCTGTTACATGCCACGTGCTGCCTGGGTTCCCTTTACTGACTTTTGAATCTCCTTCTGTGTTGAGGGAAAGTTCCTAAGTCTCTCCATTTGCGCAGAGAGAAGGAGGTCGATGGAACCACGAAAGGCCTGAACTCTGTCCCCGGCTTCTCGTTTTTTTGGAACGGGCCTCTATTATCCGCAGAAGGGTTCTCAGTTCATCCCTTGTTTTCCAGTTGTCTATCAAGATTAATTGGTTAAATTTCGTTGTTACTGTTCAACTTTTCTGTGTTTTTGATCTGCTGGGGGGGGGGGGGGGGGGCAGAGGGGGCTGCCGCTACTCTCCAAGGGGCAGCGCTAGTGGCCTGTGCCTCTTGGAGTTCATGGGTATGAATGGCTATTTTGCAGAGATGTGTGTATGGTTTGCAGGGGGATGGGTGGAGAAGGGGGGGGGAGTATATCATGTAAAGTGTTGCAACCATGCGTATGCCGAGATTTTCATGCCAGACTGTGTCTACTACTCTTTTTGATCCTGGTGGCTTAGACTAGGGGAGCCGCAGGACTTCACGTTCCAGATTCTACCTGCATTTTACCCTGGGGAGGGGGGCTCTCGGCCTGGTTGATACCAATGGCTACTATAAAATGTACTTCTTTGGGAGAGGAAGTGACGTCAGCAGGGTGGATGGCAGCCTGAATCGCTGTCTCTCCCATGAGCAAACGAGCATCCCAAAACATCGGGCTTTCCGCCTGAGGCAGAAATAAATTTAATACATATTTCGAGAGCAGAAGCCGAGCGGATGACATCTAAAAGAAGACGCTCGATTTCAAACAGTTCTCATACCAGAAATCAGACGAGAACTCTGAGGCTGAAATAGCCAAGATGGCAGGACGCGATGTCTGGGCCCGGACATAACTCTACCTCGGCTATAGATCAAGACCTTGCTACAACAGGCGATACCAGCGTCCCGACTCGGGCCGAATTTCGAGAGTGGTTCTGTGAGTTAAGGCTGGTTATTAAAAATCATAAAAGAGACATTATGGCAGCTATCGGGGAAATTAAAGAAGACAGTGGCGGAACTGGGACGCCAGGCAAGATGATACTCAAACTCAGATGGAAGCGCAAGGTGAGGAGATAAAACGCTGAGCACTGATTTTTCGGGGCTGCAGCAAAATTATTAAGAATTATCTCTAAAGCTCGAAGATATTGAAAACAGAGCCCGTAGAAACAATCTTCTCTTCTGGGGTATCCCGGAGTCAGAGGAAACACAGAATTATTTTGAGATCATACAAGAGATCTGTAAAGGACTGGCGGGCCCGGAGGAAGGCTTGGACTCTGGGGAAAGTAACAACTTTAAACTGGATAGGGCTCATAGAGCGCTGGGGCCACGGCTGCAAAATCAGTCTAGAGATATCATTGTTTGCTTTCATCACTTCCAAGCAAAGGAGAAAATTCTGCAATTGGTGCGCCAGCCCGCCAATATCCAGTGGAAGGGCCATACTGTTTCTATATATGCTGACCTGGCAGCAGTGACGCTGAGACGCAGGCAAGAGCTCAAAGCTGTGACAGCGCTGCTCTGGAGGGAAAATCTGAAATACCGATGGCTCTACCCTTGTGGCTTACAGGTTACGAAGGAGGGCATCACCCATAGAATTAAAAATGGGTCTGACGCAGCCCAGGCACTTCGGGCAGCAGGCTATTCAGAGCAGGACGTGAAGGTGTCTACACCAGCACCTCCAGTGAGGAAACCAGAAGTACCAAGATGGCAGAGAGTTGAGAAGGGAGGTCGTTGATTGAAGAGAAATTCTCCTAGCCCAAATACGCCCTCTGCTTATACTTGAAGATGAGTTGCCGAGCACGGGAGTACTCAAGTACTGCTATTTTTTCATCTCAGAATGATGGATCCGTTCTGGGGTCCAAATTACTCTATAGTAGTTGGGGATGTTGTTTGACTCGTGGGACATATGATATCCTGCTGACTTTTCTCTCATGTCCACTTTCAGTCCTCTCCTCGGAGACGGCTGTCAAGGGAACCTATTGGGACAGGGGACGGGATGGGGAGGGGAGGGATGCTCTTGCTCCGATTTACTTGGTATACCTTATTAGTGTATGAAAGTTTCATGGTTGTTTCCTGTGTATATGGGATGGGGATTTTATCTTGTATTGCTTCTCAGGGACCTACAACTGAAATTTCCCATAGCGTTGTACTGTCACCTGATCAGCTCAACTATAAATTTGGGGAATATGTTATGATAAATTCTGCTAATTATGGGGACTAGAAATCATGGCTGATTTTAATGTGATCTCTCTAAATGTTAAGGGGTTGCAGAATCATTGCAAACGCAAAAAGCTTTTCATGGAATTACAACGATTGCAGGCTGCTGTTGTAATGATTCAGGAATCACATCTCTCGAATAGATACCTTCATCTAATGCGATCCCCTAGGTATCCGCGTCAGTACTGGGCAGCAGCACATAAGCATTCTAAATACTCTGGAGTGGGTATTCTTTTCAGGGATGATTTCATATTTAATGAGATTAAATGTGTAAGAGACCCAGAGGGACGATATTTAATAGTGGTCATCTCCCTTGGAGAACATGTATTCAGCTTAGTGACAGTGTATGCACCTAATCAGCATCAGGGGCAGTTTTTCCAATCGCTATCCCATATAGTGCAAAATGCAGCGGAAAGGCTAATAATGATGGGAGGAGATTTTAACTTGACGCTTAATCCAACTCTGGATAATTCCAGGGGGATGTCTAATGTATCACGTAAAGATCGGGCGATTCTAAAAAGGATGATGACCTCTTTAAACTTGTTAGACGCTTGGAGGACGCGATTTCCTAAATCTAGAAATTACAGTTTTTACTCACGCCCGCATGATACCTACTCCAGAATAGATTTATTATTAGTGGATAAAGGACTTATTAATAGCATCACCCGCGTAGATATCGACTCTATTACTTGGTCTGATCATGCCCCCATCTGGGCACAGCTATCTTTTTATTTTCTAGATCGCGGACAACAATACTGGAAGCTGAATGACTCACTTTTGGAGGATCCTAAGTTTGTCTCTCAGTTAGAAACTACGATTGAGGAATACATATCTCTCAACAATAATGGGGAAGTTTCCCAGGGGACAGTATGGGAGGGTCTAAAAGCTGTAGTCAGAGGCCATCTAATTGCACGCGCTTCCCATGTTAAGAAACAAAAAGCTAGGGCAAGAAATGGGTTATTAACTCAGATCCAGGATACAGAAAAATTACATAAGGCCACACTTGCTCGAATGTATTGGCGTTCCTTACAGATCCTGAGAGAAAAACTGGCAAATCTAGATGCTGACACTATTGTGCACCAACTGTCTCTGGTTAAACAGCAATATTTCGAAGGAGGGAACAAAGCAGGGAAATTGCTTGCCCAAAAATTGAAAGCCCTCAGGATACAAAACACTATTGTTAAAATTAAAATGATAAAGGCAATACTTTGACCAACACTACAGATATCAGGAAACGGTTTCTACAATTCTATGCTGAACTTTATAGTGCTGATGCTCAAATTGCTGACGCGGATATAGAACAATATCTGACAAACGAGCATATTCCCATATTGCATGCTGAGGGACGAACTAGTCTAGATAAAGAAATATCCCAATTGGAAGTACAAGCAGCTATCCGCCATTTGAAGCCTGGAAAATCCCGGGATTAGATGGTTACACTGCTTAAGTTTTATCAAACATTTTCGAAAGTTATAAGTGGCCCACTTACCTCCATGTTCAACTCCCTGAGGGCTGGGGGCACAATTTTGACGTTGGCAAATAAAGCGGGCATAACTATTTTAGCCAAACCAGGAAGAGACCCCCACAATCTGTGGCTCTTATAGGCCAATATCATTAATAAATATAGATCTCAAGATATTAGCTAAGATATTGGCTGATAGATTGAAGGGGGTGGTTGGCGAGCTTGTATTTCCGGATCAAGCTGGTTTCATTCCAGGGTTGGATGGCTTCGGATAATGTTCGGAAAGCGGTTGATTTTATGTGGTGGGCGCAACCAGCCAGTGCTTCTCACAATCGACGCTGAAAAGGCATTCGATCTTGTGCACTGGCCATATCTTTTTAAATTACTGGAAAAGATGCAATTTGGTCCCCTTTATGTAAATTGGATAACAAAACTTTACGGTTCCCCAAGGGCATGCTTAAACATTAATGGTGGCTATTCCGATACTTTCCAGGTTCAGAGAGGCACCAGGCAGGGTTGCCCATTGTAACCGTTATTATTTGCCCTATTTCTGGAGCGCTTAGCAATCCGCATCCGGCACAATCCTCATATCAAGGGTCTCACGGTACGGGATTTTACAACAAAACTTGCCCTTTTCGCAGATGATATTCTATTCACAATAAATATTTATTTATTTATTTATTTATTTATTTAAAAGTCTTCTATACCGATGTTAGTTGAAACATCACCTCGGTTTACATGGAACAAAAGCAACGGAAATTACAAGTAACAGGGGAAGGGTAAGGGGTACAAAAAACCATAAGGAGAGCAGAGAAGCATAGGAACAAACAACAAGTGAACTATAATGTCATAAGAACAAGGTCATAGTCAAATTCAGGTCATGATCCATCACAATTCAATATTCATCAAGGGTGTTGGGGAAAGGCTTGTTTGAATAGCCAGGTTTTGAGCTGGGCTCTGAATTTGGTGATGCAAGGTTCAAGTCTGAGGTGGGTTGGGAGTGAGTTCCAGTGCATAGGTCCAGCAATGGAGAGCGTCAGATCCCTTGTAGCTGTAAGGTGTGCTTTCTTTAGGGATGGCACATGGAGGGACCCTTTGTTAGTGGTCCTTGTCAGTCGATTCGAGCAGGCAAATTGGAGGGGATCTGCCAGCCAGTTGGAGTGATGGGAATATAAGGCTTTATGTATAATGGTCAGGGATTTAAAGGGGAAATATGGTCATATTTGTGAGCGCTGGAGAGGGTTCTGGCTACAGTGTTCTGTAGCATTTGGAGGGGCTTTAAGGAGGAGTAGGGTAGACCAAGAAAGATGGAGTTACAGTAATCCATCTTGGATGCCAGTGTAGCCTGGACGACAGTGCGGAAGTCACTAGCGTGAAGGAGAGGTTTCAGGTTTTTTAAGACTTTAAGTTTGAAGAAACCCTCTTTGAGTATGGCACTGATATGTTTTTTGAAGTTCAGTTGTTGGTCGATTAGGACCCCCAGGTTCCTTGCGCAGGGCTGTGCAGGAGGAATCTTGATAGCAGTGTCAAATGAGAGTGCGGGATTAGTAGGGGGGGTGATGGGATATGAGGAGGAGTTCAGTTTTGGCAGTGTTTAGAGCAAGGTGGAGGTTGGTAAGTAAGGAGTTGATGGCAGCGAGATGGTTTCCCCAGGATTCAAGGGTGTCAGATAGGGAGCCTTGAATGGGTATGATGATTTGCACATCATCAGCGTAGAGAAAGAATTTGAGGCCAAGTTCTGATAAGAGTTTGCACAAGGGGGTGAGGTAAATGTTAAAGAGGGTAGAAGAGAGGGAGGAGCCTTGGGGGACTCCTTGGGCGAGGGGCGTAGTGGGAGGACTCAGCATTGCCTATTTTCACGGTGAATTTCCTATTGTCGAGGTAGGATGAGAACCACTTAAGGACTGTGCCTGCAAAGGCCAATGTCGGTTAGGCGGGCAAGGAGGTGGGTGTGATTTATGGTGTCAAAAGGTGCTGAAATGTCCAGTAGAGCAAGAAGGTAGCTGTGACCTTGATCCATTCCCCTGAGTAAGTAGTCAGTCAAGGAAAGTATCCAACCAGCAGAGTCTTTGACGGAGATAGAGAGAGAGAGATCTAGTTTTAGAGTAGCGTCTGGATTTAAAATCAACTGGGACAAGTCAGAGATTTTCAATATCTCAATCCCTAAGGGTCAGGTGGCACCACTACAAGCGGCCCATCGTTTCAAATGGGCGAAAGAGAAAATCAAATATTTAGGGGTTTATCTGGGGGATCTTGGCGACCTATATAATTTGAACTATACCCCTTTGCTGACCAAGATATATAAAGAACTGGAGGAGTGGGACAGATATCATATTTCGTGGGTGGGGAAAATTGCTGTGATCAAGATGAATGTGCTGCCCCGTCTCCTCCTCTATTTGTTTCAAACATTGCCAACATACGTCCCCAAGGCAGACTTGGACAAATGGCAACGTCGCTTTATGAAGTTTATTTGGGGGGGGGTAAATTTCCCCGGGTAGCTAGGAAAATATTATACCTTCCCAAAGAGAGTGGAGGGCTGGGGGTACCCCATTTGCAATGGTATCATGTGGCTGCTCATCTGCGAGCTATTATAGACTGGCACAGGACAACGGTTATTAAACGGTGGATACTAATGGAACAAGCTTTGACTGGCAGGGTTCCACTACAAGCGTTAACCTGGCAACCAAAAACAACTTGGCCGCCATTGCAGCCCGTTTCTGCCCCTCTATCCAATACGTTAAAGATCTGGGAACAATGGTGGCAGGCTATCATGGGTAATAGGATCTACTCTACTCAAACCTACCTATTTCATAATACAACATTTACCCCGGGTAGACCGCACTCAGCGTACTCTAAGTGGAAAAAGAGTGGTATTGTAATTATTGATCAAGTGTGGACTGTGCAAGGGGTTATGGCTTTTGCGGATTTGTGACAAATATGGGCTGCCCTCCTCTGAAAGATTTAGATACCTGCAGATTAGCCATTTTCTGAACACTCCTATGTTGCTTAACAGCTTGAAAGCCGGAGTGACTTTCTTTGAAAGAGGGGCCAACAAGATCACAAAAACGATTTCAAAAATGTATGGTTTTTTGAACACGACCACTAAAGTCAAAGCTCATTTTATTAAAGCCTGGGAGGCAGATCTTGGCGTAATCTTGGACTATGATGCTTGGACTGAAGTATATAAGCAAACTGGCAAAGGACTGATTGCAGCAAACTTAATTGAAAACTGTTATAAACTTCTATATCGCTGGCATCGAAGCCCTCTCGCATTGCACAAAATATATCCCAATCTCTCTGGGAAATGCTGGAAAGGATGTCAACAAGACGGAGGCTATTTCCATATGTGGTGTCATGCCCCTACATTCAACAATTTTGGCAACAAGTGTTTAGCTGGTTGGCTGCCATCCATCATAATACTGGAGAGTATACAGCAGGTCAAGTCCTACTGAATAGTGCTACTGGGACTGAACCTTTACAAGTTGATCGACTGGTTTACTATATCTTCGTTGCGGCATGCTGCATACCTGCAAAATACTGGAAATCATCTGACCTTCCGAAATTGTCGGAGGTACAACGCAAGGTGTCTGGTATATATACCTTGAGTAAAATAACTGCATGTAAACATAAATACCTCCCAAAGTTTTACAAGGTGTGGGCAGCCTATGAAGCTTGGCAAGAGACAGTTCAATCACGGTGACTTTAACTGAGACAAGCGGTCTACTTGCCATGTTGATATAGTGAAGATGTTCGTGAAGGTCTTAGGTCCATTCGATTCTATAGTTTTCTTAGTTTTATTTGTGCTATAAGGTATTAAATATTGTTTGTTTGACCCTGGAGCAAGGGCATATGGAGGGGGAAGGGGTGGGGGATTTCCGGTTAAACCTAAGGGAGTGATAGTGGTTGAGAGGCAGCGGATGATAATGTATTAGAATTGCATTGCTATGAAAATAAGCCACTGTTGTTGAAGTTGATGATGATAATAATTACTTGTTTACAATTTACTTCCAATAAAATACAAATGGAAAAAAAAAATGTACTTCTTTGAATGTGGATGGCGTCCACTCTCCTATTAAAAGGCAAAAGTTGCTAACGGCCTTTAAGAGACTTGGCTCCCAGGGGGTGTCCCTTCAGGGGACTCACCTGCCGAGCACAGAACATGCCAAGCTGCGCAGGGAGTGGGTGGGGCTCTGCTTTTCTTCCTCTTAGTCCTCAGGGAAACGGGGTGTAGCTATTTTCCTTCCCAAACAATGACCCTTTCAGGAGGACAGAGTGGGGCAGGATGATGAAGGCAGGGAGAGCTCTGTGTAACATACATGCGCCGAATGTATACTCTCAGGACTTTTTTGCTAAACTGGTGGGGATCGTGGCCGGGCTTACTCACCACGACCTGCTGCTTGAGGGCGACTTTAATTTTGTACCAAATAAGCAGGAGGACTGCAACCCCCCCAAAGTAATAGACCGTCAAGGTCACTGCCAGGGAGCAAACTTTCTGTGTCAAGAACCGGGCTTGATGGATATTTGGAGGGCCCTTCATCCGGGGGAGAGGGATTTACACTTTGTTTTCACAGCCTCACAATACCTGCTCTCGGTTAGATTATTTCCTGATTTCCGAGTCCTTCTGCCCCCAAGTGACCATAGCCTCTATCGGCGCGATAGCGCTTTCCGGTAAGCATAGGGATTGGGCCTCCCGTGAAACCCCCCTTTTCATGGCGCGTGCCCCCGGGTCTCATGCTGGATAGGGGTTTTCATCAATACTTAGAAGAGCAGCGGGAGGAATAGATACCCAATAACTCACAAGCGGACGTCTCCCCTGCTGAGCTTTGGGACGCAGGGAAGGCAGTTAGGAGGGGCGCTATTATTGCTTACGTTGCGACCCAAAACAAAAAGCGTAACCAGGAGATTTTGGCCCTCACTGCTGACCCTAAACGAGCCCAATTACGGCACATGCAAGCCTTGTCGGCCGCCACTAAACAGATAGTTTATGGCATTAAAGAAAGGCTAAATACTCTGCTGCCCCAGAGGCCTCGAAGTCTCTCTGTTACTATAAATTTCAACTCCATCAACATGGAAACCGGCCCAGTAAGCTGCTGGCGCGGCTGATCAAGGCGAGAGGGCCTAAGTCGCTTATTACCTGTATAAAGGATGGGAGGGGGGTCCCTAAACCTACGATGTCGGATATTGCTGAGAGATCTTTAGATACTACCGGGGCTTATACGCGGCAAAACCTAGCAGTTTAGAAGCATCCTCTCAGCTCCTTAAAGCTTTTTCTTGGCCCAGGCTGACACGTGATCACCAGCTGTGGTTGAATGGCCCCTATTCGAGATAGGGAACTCCATGCGGTCATTCACGGCTTGAAGCCCGGAAAGGCGGCGGGACCTGACGGCCTGGGTCCTGAATTTTTATAAGATCTTAAAGTTCCCAGTGCTCCTTGTCCTAGGGCAATACCTTAATGGCCTACTCTTGGGACATTGGTTAGCGCAGCAGAAAACCAGTCCCACCATAATCCTGCTCCTCAAGCCTGGGAAAGATCCCCAGGAGGTGGGTTCTTACCGCCCCATCTCCTTGAGAAACAATGATGTAAAGATATTCGCAGCAGTGTTGGCAGCCCGGCTGAGCGTGATTCTCCCTACCCTTATACACTCTGATCAAACCGGATTTATCCGGGGACGTCAGGGGGTTAAAAACGTTTGGCAACTGATTGCGGCCTTGAGCTACCATCCTCGCGTCGAGGCCCTTATTTTGAGTCTAGATGCCGAAAGGACTTTCGACTCTCTCTCCTGGGAGTATCTTTTCTGGGGTTTATAAAATGATGGCTTTGAGGGGAATTTTCTGACTTGGCTCAGGCCTTGTATGCGGGCCCCAGTTCCAAGATTCTGATTAATGGCGTGTTGACTGAACCCTTTCCCCTACACTGTGGGGTCCACCAGGGATGTCCTCTGTCCCCCCTTTTATTTGTGTTAGCCCTGGAGCCCCTAGCTATTCACCTTCGCCAGGACAAGGAGTTTTGGGGCCTTCGTATTGGGAGGCATCAAATTAAAATAGCGCTATTTGCAGATGATATACTGTTGATTGTGGCCCAGCCACGGCAGAGTGTCCCGAATATTTTATTTTTTATTTAAAAACTTTTCTATACCGTTGCTAAGTTAGATACCATCGCAACGGTTTACATGTAGGCACATATTTAATGAGGGTAAAAGCGTACTATAGTACATTCTAACAGGTGCCGTTAAAGGTTCGGTTACAATATATCATTAGACATAGACATAGACATTTCGCGAAGTAGTTCATGACCAGTTGTACTAAAGGTACTTACACGGGTAGTTTTATCACACATAGTATTATAGTTATGTTTGTTGTGGTGTAGAGTTCATAGACTAATCTATTGTAAAGTTCTACTTACTGTGTGTCTGTGCCTTTCTGTTTTTCCTGAATAATTTCTCTCTATTCTTTTGTCTCTTTGTAAAATGCTTGTTTAAAAAGCCATGTTTTTAAACTTTTCTTGAATGTCTTTAGATCACTTTGTAGTCTGATCTCTGGAGGGATTGTGTTCCAGATTATGGGTCCTGCTAGTGATAGGGCTCTCTCTCTCACTTGGGTTAGTCTTGCTGTCTTAACTGATGGGATGGTTAGGAGAGCTTTATTTGCTGATTGGAGATTCCTGTGTGGCGTGTGTATCCGTAATTCTGTGTTTAGCCAATCTGATTTCTCATCATAAATTAGTTTGTGGATGATACATAGGGTTTTGTATTTAATTCTGTGTTCAATTGGTAGCCAATGTAACTCTGCTAGGGTTTCAGTTATATGGTCCTGCCTTCTTTTTCCAGTTAGTATTCTAGCTGCTGTGTTCTGTAGTATTTGCAGTGGTCTTAATGTCGTATTTGGTAGTCCAAGCATAAGGGCATTGCAGTAGTCTGTGCTGGAGAAAATTAGTGCCTGTAGTATTGTTCGGAAGTCATTTTGAGTTAGTAGTGGTTTAAGTTTTCTGAGTACCATGAGTTTTGCATAACCTTCCTTTACTTTTAGTGAAATGTGTTGTTTCAGATTGATTTCGGGGTCTATAATTATTCCCAGGTTACGTACTTTCCCAGTTAGTTCAATTTTCTGGTTGTCTTTGAGAATTATTGAGGTTTGACTGATTTCAGAGTTTTTTCGTTCTAAGTGTAGAAATTCTGTTTTATCAATATTAATTACAAGTTCCATTTGTGTCAGTAGTTGTTTTATAATGCTTAGATACATGTTGGCTAGGTTTAGTGTTTCCTCTAAAGTGTCGTCTATGGGTAGAATTAGTTGGATGTCGTCGGCGTAAATGTAGTGGATGATTCCTAGTCCTGCAAGTAGGTGGCATAATGGCAGCATGTAGATGTTAAAGAGGGTCGCAGATAGTGCTGATCCCTGTGGAACTCCTGTTTTGAGATTAATTTTTTCTGATACTGTGTTGTTGATCTGAACTTGGAAAAACCTGTTTTTTAGATATGAACTGAACCATTTTAATGTTTGGCCGTGTAATCCGATTTCTTCCAGTCTATTTAGTAGTATTTTATGGTTTACTGTGTCAAAGGCTGCTGATAGGTCAAGCATTAGTAGAATATAGTGTTTACCACTATCAAAGCCTCTCAGGATGTTTATCTGTTAGAGAGGAGAAGAGTCTCAGTGCTGTAGTGTTTTCGAAAACCGTGTTGAGATGGGTACAGTATGTTATTGTTATCCAGGTGTTCAGCTAGCTGTTTCTGTACTGTTTTTTCGATTAGTTTAGCTATTAAAGGAAGATTTGATACTGGTCTGTAGTTGTTTAGGATAAGGTGATCACTGTTTTTTTTCTTAATTATTGGTTTTATTATTGCTCCTTTCAGTATATCCGGCATTGTCCCTTCTTCTAGGGATAGGTTTATGATTTTAGTCAGCGTATGGGCGACTATGTTAGCTGATTTCTTCAGTTCAATTGTAGGTATTGTGTCAATTTTGTGTGGGGCGGGGTTTACATTTTTTTAGCATCTGTTCCACTTCCATTTCAGATATCCCAGTGAAAGATGTCCATGGGTTTACATCCCTTTTTTGCATTTTAATTTCTTGGATGGCAGTATTTGGAAGTTTGTCTCTTAATTTAGTGATTTTGTCACTGAAAAATTTGGCAATTTCATTACATTTTGTTTCTGGTAGGTTTTGTGTTGATTCCTGTTTGTCACTAGTTAGGTTTGAAAGTATTGAGAATAGTGTTCCTGGATTATTTGCAAATTTTTCTATTTTATTGCTGAAATATTCTCTCTTAACATTGAGTAATGAGTATTAGCTGTTTGTAGAAAGCTAAATGCTTTCTGTATTTAGTTAGGTTCTCGGATGTTTTATGTTTTCTCCATTTTCTTTCCAATGCTCTTAGAGTCCTTTTTGTATCTTTTACTTTTGCATTATGCCAGGGATTATTTTGTCCTGCTTCATTTTTCTGTATCGATTTGATGGGGTTTATTTCATCAGCTATTTTTTTGGTTGTTTCTAACCATGTTTCTGTGGCAGAACTGCTGTTGTTGAAATCAGTGTCTGTTAGTTTATCTTCTAGTTTGTCATTTAGTTTTTCAGTATTAAAAGGTGGTCTGTATTTGAACTCTAAGGGGCGGATTTTCAGAGCCCTGCTCGCGTAAATCCGCCCGGATTTACGCGAGCAGGGCCCTGCGCGCCGGTAAGCCTATTTTACATAGGCCTACTGGCGCGCGCAGACCCCGGGACTCGCGTACGTCCAGGGGTTTTCGGAGGGGGGCGTGTCGGGGGCGTGTCGGGGGCGTGCCCGGTCATCGCGGCGTTTCGGGGGCGTGTCGGCAGCGTTTTGGGGGCGGGTACGGGGGCGTGGCTACGGCCCGGGGCGGTCCGGGGGCGTGGCCGCGCCCTCCGTACCCGCCCCCAGGTCGCGGCCCGGCGCGCAGCAGGCCCGCTGGCGCGCGGGGATTTACGTCCCCCTCCGGGAGGCGTAAATCCCCCGACAAAGGTAAGAAGGGGGGTGTAGACAGGGCCGGGTGGGTGGGTTAGGTAGGGGAAGGGAGGGTAAGGTGAGGGGAGTGCAAAGGAAAGTTCCCTCCGAGGCCGCTCCGATTTCGGAGCGGCCTTGGAGGGAACGGGGGGAGGCAGTACGGCTCGGCGCGCGCAGGCTATACAAAATCGATAGCCTTGCGCGCGCCGATCCAGGATTTTAGTGGATACGCGCGGCTCCGCGCGTATCTACTAAAATCCAGCGTACTTTTGCTTGAGTCTGATGCGCAAGCAAAAGTAGGCTGATCGCGCTTCTTTTAAAATCTACCCCTAAGGGTTTATGATTTTGTTTGATTTGGGGTTTAAGGAATTTTATGTTGGAATGAATAAGGAAATGGTCTGACCATGGGATTTGTGTGTATTCAGATTTGCAGTGTTCTAGATAATTGTGGTTGATGAAGGTGAGATCCAGTGAATGTCCCGCTTTGTGTGTTGGTTTGTTTGTTATTAGTGAGAAGCCTAATGCTGTCATAGCGTCTAATACTGCTTGGCATGCGTTGGATAAAGGGTGGGCATCCATGTGAAGATTAAAATCTCCTAACACTATGGTTGGTCTAGAGATGTTTAAGTGTGTGGTAAGGAACTCAATTAGTGGTGATATATTTAATTCTAGGAGGCTCGGTGGGCAGTGGATAAGGCATATCTGTATATTGTTGGTATCAAAAATGGAAATTTCATGATTTTGGGGGGGTGTTATTTGGATAGGTTTACATTTAAAGGTTTTTTCAATAATTAATAAGAGACCTCCTCCACGTTTGTTTATTCTTGGGACTGAAAATACTTCGTAGTTTTTGTGTGCTATTTGGTTTTTTAGAACTACATCTGGTTTTTTTTAACCAACGTTCTGTTATTGCAACAAAGTTTGGCTTATTGTCATACAGTAAATCCGTGATGATTGGGAATTTTTTTGCAACTGAATGTGCATTTACTAGGATGAATGTTAGCATGATTAGTTTGTTTATTGCAGGGGATTTGGAGATAGAGAAAGGGTCCTTTTTTATCTGTACCAAATTATTGCATGAGGGTTTTGTTGTATTTTTTGTTCTTTCCCTTGTATTGGTTCTTAAGTAATTGTTCTCATATTTACCTTTGTTCATGCAGATGGAAATTGGATATACCAGTGCTGGTTCGTTTTCTTTGTCCATGTTGAAAGTTGGTAGACGTATGGAGCTGTTGTATTTGGTTCCTCGTTTCTCAGGTGTTTCTCAGGTGTGTACGAAGATTGCGGGACTCACCATAAATTTTTCCAAATCAGAAGCCCTCTCGCTTGACCCCGACTTGCCGCATAGCTGGCCCGGGAAGTTCCCCTTCACTTGGGTGCCTGGCAAGATGAAATACCTGGGGGTATGGATCCCACGGGACTTGTCAGAGCTCTATGCCCTCAATATTAAAACCACATTGCTTGGTCTGGGGGCCCAGTTGAAGGCCTGGGGCCCTCTTCCACTTTCGATTTTTGGACGTTGTGCCTTCCTTAAGATGGCAATCATTCCCAAATTACTCTATAAACTCCAGGGCAACAGGAACTTTGTACCGGGAAGGGATTACCCAGCCATATTTGATGAGTGGCTGCAAAGAGGACGGACATTCCTTTTTCACTCTTACCAACGTGACTCGCCCACAGTGGTGGATTTTGCCTCTCTGCATCGGGACTATGCCATCCCCCTCCGGCATTTCTTTGCCTGTCTCCAGGCTCGCCACTACCTTCATTCCTTTCAGTGGACTCCGGAGAGGTTTCGTCTAGAATCGACCTGGGTACTTGCCAGGGTACTTGCCAGATTCTTATGGCCTGGATTGGCTTGGATTGGCCACTGTTGGAAACAGGATGCTGGGCTTGATGGACCCTTGGTCTGACCCAGTATGGCCAATCCAGGCCTGGATTGGCCTGGATTGGCCACTGTTGGAAACAGGATGCTGGGCTTGATGGACCCTTGGTCTGACCCAGTATGGCATTTTCTTATGTTCTTATGACCTTTGCCCAACGGATTTTTTATGTTGCTCTCAGACAGAACTCAATCCAAAGGATGGAGTGCAATGGGCAAGGAATATTAGGGAACCTAATCATGTCCGCTCAGTGGCGCGATATTGGACTGAAGCTTGGGGGGAGGAACTCTCGGTTTCAACTCTCCTCACTTGTTTTAAATCACTGTATAAAGCAATACCTGATGTTACCCTCCGCGAGCTACAATTTCGCATCTTACACCATCTTATCTGTGTTGATGTGCGACGATACTGAATGGGCCGCTTGCCATCTGTTCATTGTATTAAATGCGGATGGGACTTGGGCACTCTGGCTCACAGACTTCAATTGCTCGACCTTGCAAGTATTTTGGGATGGCATCTTCAAAATCATAGCCCAATGCTTATGGATTAATCTCCGAAGGTCCGGCCGTCTTCTTTTGGCCGGGCTACGGGGAAGCGTAGTTGCGGTAGATGGGGCAATGGATAGGTTTGGACGCAACGCCATCCTTCTAGCCTGCCGCACGATACTAGCTCCATGGATCGAACTGGCTACATGCCCTGCACTTCACGCCTGGTACTTTCGACTTGCCTCGGCTATGCAAATGGAGAGCCTTGCCGTTCTCGCACACTCACGCCCGTATGATAAATCTTATTGTGACTATTGGTCTGCCTGCTTCCTTCTACTACCCCAGGATATACAAACCGGTTTAACAGCAACTGGATATCAAACAGCCTGGCGCTGACTCTTAATAGCGACACTGCACTCCTCGCCTTCCCTGGTAGCACTGTGGACACTACGGTGCACTTTCTCTATGAGGCCGAAGGCTCTCTATTACTTTGACTCCCGAGGGTGGGGGGGGGACTCATTAGGGACTGAAGGGTGTGTGAGGTATGAATGTGGGGTGTGTGTATGGGTTACATTTGTAGGGGGGATGTGTTATGTTTGTGGTTACGCTCTAAGGGGCGGATTTTAAAAGGCCCTCGCGCGCCGGCGCGCCTAAAGCCCCGGGACGCGCGTAAGTCCCGGGGCTTCCTGTCGGGGGCGTGGCGGGATGACGCGGCGTTTCGGGGGCGGTGACGTGGGCGTAGTTTCAGCCCAGGGGCATTCCGGGGGCGTGGCTGCGGCCTCCGGAACAGCCCCCGGGACCGGACCACGGAGCAGGGCAGCCGGCCGACGCACGCACGCAAAGTTACGCCTGCTTTCAGTGCTCTTTTATTCTGTATTAGGTGAAGGCAGGTCTGTCTGTGCTCTGCGTGTTTGTGACTGAGATGAGGTTTGTGTCAGCCTTAGTGTATTTTCTCAATATGATATTGCACTGGGGGTGAGCTGCTGCCTTTCCATGGGTAGGGCTAGTGCTGTTTCATTTCTTGGAGTTAGTGCTGCTGAGGTTTGATAGATGTGTACAGCGAGGGATTTGTTTATATTATTTTACAATGCACGAGGGAGTTTGTGATGCTGTTATTGGGATGACACCAGAATGAGAATCTCTTTTTTGGATGGTGAGTTGTACAGGGAAATGTCAGATCTGCTCTGCACCCATTGTTAGGAAGCGGGGGACTCCTGTGGATGCAGAGCATGTGCCTGTATTTAGTCCCATGATGGTCATGTGCTCCGTGTGTCACGCATGTGAGCCTCATCTCTCAGGTGGGTCCTGATAGACTAAAGGTTGAGAACCACTGGTCCACACTACCTGCCCTTCAGTGCAGCAGGCTGAGCAAACATCCAGATTTCAGGCAGTAATAATATCCTCTACTTAGCTTTTGAAGCTTGGAGCTCTTATGGACAAGAACTAGCCAGGAATCAAGCTGGCAACTGACCCTGCAACTCCCTAGACTTTGTCTGCTATTGCCTTTGAACAGCCTCTAGACAAATACAATCTCTGCCCCCCAGAAAAAGTATCAAAATGATTTGATGGCGCAATCCCTGAAGGGTACATACAATGATGGAACGGGATTTCCCTATAGCTTAAGGGTCACTCCTTCCAAATTTGTTTGGTGGGTTCAATATACCATCATGCAGATGGTGACTCCACCCCTGAGCTCCTGGCCTCTCACCACGTCACCCCTCTGGTAAGCTCCTCGGGGCAGGAGGAGGAGCCCTCAGTCTGGCAACTCCAGAAGATCACATTTCTGGAGGCTCCAATCCCTCAACCCACTTCTGGAATGGGCAGGGCAGAAAGAGCAAAACTGAAACCTTTTACAGATCCCGCCAACCCTGGATGACCCAATCACGGCAGCCCAAGTCTTTAAGGCAACATCCACACTATTTCCCCAACATCACCTTACCAGATCAATACAATGCTCACACACATAAAGTGCCATCTAGTGGTCTTTAAGTAGTATTACATCAACAGAGCTAGAAAACATTTGGGGGTAGATTTTCAAAACGTACGCGCGCGCGCATCCATGTCAGAGCGCTACCCGGCCCGCACACATGGACGTACGATTTTATAACATGCGCTCGCTGGCGCTCGCATGTTATAAAGTTATGGGTCAGCGCGCACAAGGGGGGTATAATTTTGCAAATACGCGCGCTGACGCATCAGGGCCTCCCCCAGTTCCCTCCCAGTTCCTCCTCTCCCTCTCCCTATCCTAGCTACCCCAATTTTTTTACATTTTACCTTTTGCTCCGGACCACCCCCTTTTATAGCCCCGGCACTTACACGCGTCCCGGGGTTTACTCTCGTGGCCGGGATCTTTTGAAACTTGGCCTGGCGCGCGTAAGTTCCGGCCACACGCGTAAACCCTGGGATTTACGCGCGCCAAGGTTTTAAAATCTACCCCTTTGTTTTCATTCAAATAGGGAATCCATGAACATCCCCGGGTCTGCCCCACCCAGATCCTCTCATGCTGCTATCTGACCCCAACCGAGTGCACCTTATTCTTGTCTCCCTACATTTGATTCAGATTTTCTGTTTTTATGGTCATATATCACACATGAAATGTGGTAAACTGTGATTTCATCATTAGATCGGTGATTACAGCTCTGATAGTTTTCATTCCTACAAGTGATTCTGTCAGCCCTTAGGGAAGGAGTTTATTTTTTAGAGATGAGGATTCTCCAATAGAGTTATTAAAAGAAATGAACATTATTCAGGTGAAAGTTATAATCTTTTAAGTATGATAGCAATAGTTACTGCAACTATAGCAATTAGATAAATATCTACTAAAGCCATTTTTCTTGTAAAATAAATTCTTTCTAGTACATGCTTAGCTAATACTAGCTGGGTTAATTATACTAGCTAGGTTTCCCTTATGCAGAAATAATTATTACTTAAAAGCTTACCAATATCATGAAGCATTTAGCCCTTTAAAGTCTCTCTGATGGTCAGTCAAGGTTTTTCTCGCTCCACTCCCTGTACTATTCCTTAACAGGGGGTTTAAATAGACAGAACAGCCAGGCCGGTAGGGGCTCAGCTTTTGAAGCCCCCCGAGCACAAAGATAAGAAAGTTGGAAGGCATCCCAATTGAGGAAAATTAAGTCGTCGTCCCCCCCCCCGACAAGAGTAGCCAGGTGGGGGCTCTCATTTTCTAACTCCCCAAGAACATAAATAAGAAGTAAAGTTTCTTATACTTTTTTTAAGCCTCCAAGGACACAGGTGTCTGAAGTTGGAAGGCATCTCAAAAGAGGCCCTCATCTAGGTAATAGTAAAAAATAGCTGTATTTTATTTAAAAAGCACAATGTGGTGATGCGATCATTTTACTGAGTTACTAGGTTAGGTTAATGCATTTTTGAAGATTATATTTTTCTTCTTTGCCGTTCATGATTTCTCCAGGTGTACTTTTTCTGCAGTATATATTGCATTTCTTTTCATGAGAGAATTTCTAATTTCTTTATGTATATTTTCTTTGGAATAAATATTCCTCCGACACACCTACAGGAGGGGGAGATTCCTCCTAGCTCACCTGCAAACATTATGGCCCCACAGTAGTGCACACATTGTTGCCAGAACGGGCTATTTTACACTCAGCTGGGCTATTTCTTTTCCCATTCTGCAGGGGGGAAAAACCATTCGTGCCGGTTGCGTTAGGTCTGGCCTGGCCACCTAACTGCCAGCAACCCACAATGTTGTTGCGGCTTTTTCCTTTGCTGTACAATCCCTCCAGCAGGTCCACGTACAGTCGCAGAATGATGACTCATCGGCCGCAGCAGTTCCACCAGCAGTCGCAGAATGATGACATCGGAAGGAGCGGTCCACCAGCAATCACAGAGTGATGACTCAACGGCAGCAGAGCTCCACCAGCAGTCGCAGAATGATGACTCATCGGCAGCAGAATCCACCAGCAGTCGCAGATTGATGACTCATCGGCAGCAGAGCTCCACCAACAGTCTCAGAATGATGATTCATGGGCAGCAGAGATCCACCAGCAGTCGTAGAATGATGACTTTACGGCAGCAGAATCCACCTGCAGTCGCAGAATGATGACTCATCGGCAGCAGAGCTCCACCAGCAGTCGCAGAGTGATGATTCTTTAGCGACTGCAATAAAGCTCGGCCCCGGAAGGTAAGCGGTGTCTTTCCAACCCGTTTTTTTCTGGTGTCCCTGTGACGTTTTCTTCAAGCAGCGGGACTGAATGTAAAGGGGTCCAGGCGGGCGGGGGCGCTGTGCACCGGGAGCGTGGAAAGGAAATCAAGGTGTAACCGTCTCTTTTTAGTCAGTAAGGAGGTCCAGACAACTGATCCGTAAAGATAGACTTTTATTGCCAGCAAGATGCAGCTAAGACAAAGGCTTAGTACAACTGCATGCCCCTCCCCTTCAGGAGCAGACTCTTATGCACTTTACAGTTCTTATCTTTTACACATGCGTTCTAAGCATTGCTGAGCAAGCATATTCCGGCTGAAGGGGCTACTGACCCCCTCCCTAGACACCCTGGAACTTTCGTGAAACTTCTCCCATGTTCTGCAGGAGAGGCTGCTGGGACTTGCAGTTCTGGAAAGGAATTCGCGAGTCTGCAGTAGTACAGCCCATCACATAATACATCCATTGTTCTAATCTAGGTTACAGCAGTGAAAGCTTATCAGAGAATAAGAACAGCGAAGCCAAAAAAATGAAAATGTGCAATGTGCTGACAGAAAGTTTCTCAATGTCCTAATTACAGCTGTATTGCAGACTGTAAGTAAACCCGTCATGAAGCAGGGAATTCTGGTACATGAAGTCCTTTGTCAGGTTGAAGCGTTCAGACCCCTTCATTCCCCCCTTTGATACTTATCATTCTTTATGAAAAGTATCACACCATCACAACGCAACTGTGGAGCTGAAAGAAACAGAAACAAGAAAAATTAGCAATTTGAGTTCTCAGGGGGCCCTAATTTCCCAAACAGTCCGTTGGTTTCTTCACGGGTTTGAGACGGATGGGCCCTATTGGCTCCACCCCCCTTTGTAGCCCGAACTTGTCATGTATGGGAAGATGGCCCAGGATAAAACATGAGGATGGTTAAACAGGTTCTATAGGCTCAGAGGAATACATGTACAGTGACATGAGCTGCGTGGCTGTATTGCGTTCAGCAATGTCCTCCATCATCCGACGAAGGCGATTTAAGCAAGAAAGGAATAATTCAGGGTCCTAAAAGACAAAACAGAATTAAACTGGCTAGGATAACAAACAAGCTCTTAAATCCACCGATCATGGAAAACCAACCATGGAATCCATTGGTCCAGTCCCAAACACTATTCCACTGCTGGACAGGGATGTGTGCCATCTTGACCATGCGATCAGTGATGTCTTGGATAACCTTGTTTTGGTCATCTACCTGTAAACAACATTTGGAGAGGTTAAATGTTCCACAAACCCTCCTTCCTGGGCCAGAAGGTAATCTAAAACCAATCTATTCTGGTACACTGCAGTCATAATTTTGGTATTTTGTTTTGCCCAGAGTTTAAGAGCGAAAGCAGTCATTGGTGATGAGCTCCAGGACTGCCTGAAGCCTGATGATTCGATGCAATTAATACTGCTTGGAAGGGTTCCCGAGTTGCCCCTTTTTGCTGCTTCATCTGCTCTCTGATTTCCTTGACAATAGGGTTTGATTTCCTGGTGTGTGCTTTGCAATGCATTACAGCCACCTTGCGAGGTAGCCAAACTGCGTCTAGTAATTCACGTACTTCTGATGCATTGTTCAATTTTTTTCCCTCTATAATGCTCCATGCACTTGAATTGTAAGGAAGGCATATTTAGAGTCTGTATAGATATTTACAGTTTGTCCTTCTGCCAACTGCAGAGCTCGAGTAAGGGCAATTAGTTCAGCTTTTTGTGCAGACGTTCCTGGGGGAAGAGGTTGAGCCTCAACGATTTCATCTTCGGATACAACAGCATATCCAGCAGAACGTATCTCATGAATGATTTGGCTGCTCCCATCAGTGAATAAAGTCCAAGCTCCTTGCCAGGATTGATCCCTCAGGTCTGGTCTACTGGAATGTATTGTAGTCATGACTTCTTCACAATCATGGGCAACTGGTTCAGGTGCCGGCATAAGAGTGGCCGGGTTCAAGTTTTTGCTGTCTTGTATTTGAATTTCAGGTGTTTCACACAGTAAGGCTTAATACTTGACGAGACGTGAATTAGTCATTCATTTTGGTCCATGGGTCTCTAGCAGTCCTTGAATGGTGTGGGGAGTTGTTACGTTCAGAGTTTGACCAAAAGTTAATTTGACTGCTTCTGGAATTAGTAAGCATGCAGCCGCAATGCTTTGAAGGCAACCAGGCCATCCTTTTGCAACATTTTCCATTCCTTTTGAGAGATATGCAACAGGTCGCTCCCATGAGCCTAGAGTTTGAGTCAATACCCCAATGGCCATTCCTTTCTTTTCATCGACGAATAGATGGAATGGTTTCATTACATCTGGTAATCCTAAAGCAGGTGGTTCAATTAAGGCTTCTTTTAATTGACGTAAGCTTGCTAGCTCGTGTCCTTCCCATTGGAAAGTTTGAGACTCTGATTCCTTACCCCGCAACTTGTCGTACAGGGGTTGGGCCATAACTGCATAGTTAGCAATCCACAGTCTACAGTATCCTGCAGCTCCAAGGAACGCCCGGAGCTCTTTCTTGCAAGTGGGTACAGGTTGATCTCTTATAGAACTGGTGCGAGAAACTCCCAGACAACGGGTTCCTCCACGTATTTGGAAGCCTAAATACTCTACTTCCAATTCACAGATTTGCGCTTTCTTTTTACTTGCACGATACCCTTTTGAGTACAACGTCTTTAGCAGCTGAAGAGTGGATACCGCACATTCGAGGTACGTCTCTCGAAACAACAGAAGGTCATCCACGTATTGTATGACTGGCCCATACTTTACTTGATACATCTTTAAGTCTTTTGCCAGTTGCTCACCGAACAGCGTAGGTGAGTGCCTAAACCCTTAAGGCAACCAAGTCCATGTGTACTGCTGCTTTATTCCAGTATGTGCATTTTCCCATGTGAAAGCAACAATCTTTTGACATTCCTCCGCTACCGGAACGGAGAAGAAGGCATCTTTCAGATCAATGACACTGTACCACTTTGATGCAGGAGAGACTTGGGCAAGGATTGAATATGGATTTGGTACTAGGGCTACTAGATCTTCTACTTGACTATTCACTTTCCTTAGGTCTTGTACTGGTCGATAATCATCAGATCCAGGTTTCTTTACGGGCAACAAAGGAGTATTCCAAGCAGATCGGATTCGCCGGAGAATGCCCAAATCATACAGTCTTTGCAGGTGTATCTGAATTCCTTGTCTGGCCATATACGGAATGGGGTATTGAGATTGATTTATCACCTGTGCATTCTGTTTCATCTCTATCCATATGGGGGTAGCGTCGATAGCTATTCCACCCAGGTTCTGTTCGGACCATACTTGGGGTACACTATCCATCAGTTGTCTTCGTTTTTCGTTGAGGGGGGTGTTGTTTTCATATCGATGTTCGATGGTTCGTTCGACTATCTCCATTCTTCTTGGAGGGGACAGATGAGTATCACTGGATGGTCCCCGAAGGAGGCTTTAACTTCCCCTGTTGGTTGAAATCTCAATGTGGTCTGAGGCTTACACAGCAGGTTCCATCCGATAAGGGATACCATGGTCCCGCCTACTTGTATACTTCATTCTTTCTGCAGAGGGGCAGTGAGTACCTGACCTGAGGCACCCACTATAGAAACAGTCTCTTTCGTCGGGGGGGCCGATTGGTGCAGTCATGACAGATCGTTGGCCTCTGAGTCCAACAGGCCCCTGATTTTTGTTGTGTTACCTCGTGGATCTCCACCAGAGGGTCAGTGGGGATTCTTCCCTCCCGGTCTCTTCAGGCTGTATGCTCCTTGTCGCCTCCCCCGCCATCTGCCAGTGGGGGTTGTCCGATCTCCTTCCTCCTCGGCCCCTTTGTGTCGGTGCAGGTCCATTTTTGTCGTTAGTCTTCACTGCAGGGCTCCCGTATTTCTTTTGCCATTCTTCACAGTCTCTCTTCCAATGGCCTTCATTTTTGCAGTACGCACACTGATTCTTTCCCAAAGGGGGGGGGTCTTGTTCCCCCTCCTCTTCGCGGTCTGCCATTGTCTTGGCTCCTTCCCGTCCGCGTGTCCTCGAGAGCGGCGGCTAACAGTCACTTTCTCCTTCATGTCTCTACTTGCTTCTCTCTTTTCTCTTCCACTTCTCTATTTCCACATACTTGGTCTGCTATAGCTTTTAACTGGCTGAGGCTCATGCCCTCAAAGCCTTCGGCCTTCTGCAGCTTCTTTCGGATGTCGGGTCTCTATTATTAAGTTCCTGGTTGCAGGGACGGGCCCTTTTCTTCTCTTCCTGATCCCTGTTCCCATACATCTCAAAATACGATGAAAAGATCACTATCCATCTGGAAATTGAATAGGTGACCTGCGCCTGGAGGCAAATCAGTTCTGACGAGGCTGAGAAGCTGCAAAACATTGCTTCCTTCTTACTTGTAAGTTTGGCATTGGGTTAATTCAATAAAGTCAACCTGGATCTGCAGGCTTTAGGTGTGCAGGAGTGATGATCAAACCCTTGGAAGCCTTGTACCAATTACATTGCAACCACTAAGAACATATGGTAATAGCCAGAGCCCAGCCCCCACCAGTGGTAAAAGAACATAATTGCAATATATATATATATGTGTGGGGGGGGGGCCACCACTTTATCATTTGGGTCGACTCATATTTGCTCTTGTTCCTAATCTTGCATAGTGGCCCCTTCTCTTGCCCACAACTTCCAATAATCCTTAACTTGCGCCTGCCACTGAATCAAAATTTTTAATATTAAGTCTTTGTTTTCTCCGGTTTTTTTTTTTTTTTTTTTTTTTTACAAACGGCATCCTGTAATTCCCACAGTCAGCGCTGCACATGCTTGGCTGTCTTATCTTGCCAGTTCCTTAAAACAGGGAGTAGCTCTGCATATTTAACTACTGCTAGCCAAAGAAGCAACAAGAAAAACTTTAACAAAGAACCCATTCTTAATCATTTCTCTAAATTTCCCAGAGACAGCTTCAAAATAAACTGCGTCAGCAAAAGAGAGTTCATACTTTATCATGCGTTCCAATGTAACTTTTAAATAACAGATAATATATAGGAGACAAGTAAGAACAATAATTAACATGGTATTAGAGAATAATTGACTAACCTGTGGATGTATCGAGTGAAGGCGCAATGAATTTGCTGCTATAAAATGTCTGAAAAATAGCCCGCATCATAAGGCACTAAATGATTTGTAAGGGACCCTTGGTTCTGGTATTTCTTTGCAAGTAGCAATCCTTTGTCAGATTACAGACAGTTTTAGCAAGGACCTTGGAGAATAAATTTAATCAGCAGAAACTCTGAGCTACAAAAACTTCAACTTCTGTGAAACAGCCACAATTCTATCTTTATTCACATACGCACACCATCAACTAACTTTCAATAATGTTCTGTTAAAACAAACGAAACAATTTTTCTCTCTCTTTGTCTTCATTACCCAGGCTAGCCCAATGTCCTTTTTTTTTTTTTTTTTTTTTCTTTCTCTTCTCTCTCTGGCTCGATTCCCTCCTCTCTCCTGTAATTATCTCTGCCGCTAACCTTAACTGCCATCAAGTTCTAAACTTCAACACCAGTAAATGCATTCTTCAGCAATCAAATCAGTATTTTAACTTAACACTGTACATTAATTTGTTGTATAGTAGTCTTGTGCAGCATTTGTAACCCAAAACTCTCTTCTTATTAGGGTTTAAAACAATTAAAACAATAAAAAAAATCCCTGGTACATGTGCTTGCAATTCACAGATAGCAGTTACATACATTACAATCCTTAATTAATAATGGGGACTTCCAGTTCCCCATTTTGTGCGCCTGAGCCACCATTACGAGGGCGGCTCCCTCCACTAACTTCTTTGCCCACGACGGAGGATTTTCAATAACTGCAATCCAAGCAGTTATGTACGGTATATCCTCAGGGCAACCCGGATTCCCTTCTCGTATAACTATATTCTGGACCCTTGTGGCCGTTTGGAAATCGAAAGTCCCTACCGGAGGCCAGTTTACACACAAACTGGGCCACCTATGGGTGCATTGTTGAATCATTCCGGGCTTTGTACATTTATGTCTATCGAACACTTCCCTATAGTGTTCCGTCATGACTTTTAATGGAGTAGAACCGCCCCCTCCCATTAGGATAGAGTCACAGACAAAGGAGGGAAGGGAAGACGGATAGGTAAGGGGTCCGTATCCGTCAGACACAAAAGGGTCACTTTCACACAACAAGAAACCTATTCCCACTATCGTATGCGTTACTTCTTTTTCCTCTTTTTATGCGCGTGGCTTTCGGAATGCAATTCCTACCAAACCACCGCTTGGGGTGTGATCAAAGCCCCCTCGGTCCCCTCACGGATGGACCGGTTATTTGCTACTCTTTTAGCTATTCTTCACTTTTCCCATCATTCCCATAATACTCGCCTGCAGGGTTCTTCCGATCGTCACGAAAGCCTTCTTCCCAGATCACCAGCCCAAAGGTCTCAGAGGATCTCCGTGGAATGACCCCCTCAGATACCTGATCACTGAACTCAGTGGTGGCCACTCACCAGGCAAGTCTGGGGGATCACTCCGCCACAAAATCCCCTGGACCAACTGGGGGGCTAAAATAGCGTCCCCGGTACCTCCTGGCTGAGGCTCGCCAAATGTAACCGTCTCTTTTTAGTCAGTAAGGAGGTCCAGACAACTGATCCGTAAAGATAGACTTTTATTGCCAGCAAGATGCAGCTAAGACAAAGGCTCAGTACAACTGCATGCCCCTCCCCTCCAGGAGCAGACTCTTATGCACTTTACAGTTCTTATCTTTTACACATGCGTTCTAAGCATTGCTGAGCAAGCATATTCCGGCTGAAGGGGCTACTGACCCCCTCCCTAGACACCCTGGAACTTTCGTGAAACTTCTCCCATGTTCTGCAGGAGAGGCTGCTGGGACTTGCAGTTCTGGAAAGGAATTCGCGAGTCTGCAGTAGTACAGCCCATCACATAATACATCCATTGTTCTAATCTAGGTTACAGCAGTGAAAGCTTATCAGAGAATAAGAACAGCGAAGCCAAAAAAATGAAAATGTGCAATGTGCTGACAGAAAGTTTCTCAATGTCCTAATTACAGCTGTATTGCAGACTGTAAGTAAACCCGTCATGAAGCAGGGAATTCTGGTACATGAAGTCCTTTGTCAGGTTGAAGCGTTCAGACCCCTTCAAAGGTGGCAATCCAGGTCTTTAAGTCGCACTCTGTGTATGCAGCCATTCTTATGAGCGGCTCTGATTGCTGCCCTTAGGTTTCACAATCATTTGACTTTCAGAAACTTGAGCATTGAAATGTTAGGATTTAGGGGTCAAAGCTTGAATTGGGGGGTGGGGGGTGCTAAGCACCACCCCGTAAACAGGCCAATACAGTACAGTGCGCTCCACCGGCGGAGCGCACTGTTAACCTGCATTTGGACGCGCGTTTTTGACGCGCTAGCTTTACCTCTTATTCAATAAGGGGTAATAGTGCGTTGAAAACGTGCGTCCAACCCCCCCCCCCCCCCCCCCCGAGACTAATAGCGCCCACAACATGCAAATGCATGCTGAAGGCCCTATTAATCATTCCCATGCGATACAGAAAGTAAAATGTGCAGCCAAGAAATTAGCGCCTACCCAAAGGTGGGCGCTAATTTCTGCCGGCACCGGAAAAGTACACAGAAAAGCAGTAAAAACTGTTTTTCTGTGCACCCTCCGACTTAATATCATGGCGATATTAAGTCGCAGGCCCCAAAAGATGATTATCAACCCAAAAATGGCTTGATAATCATCTAAACCTAAAAAAGTTCGTAAACAATACCACAAAGGACTGCTTTTACAAACTGCAAGTCCTCAAAAAACTTAAACCCCTCCTTCACTTCTCCGACTTCAGGCTAGTACTACAATCCATCATTCTTTCTAAGCTAGACTATTGCAATTCCCTGCTACTAGGTATACCCGCCAACACCATCAAACCATTACAGATGGTTCAGAATTCAGCGGCTAGAATTCTAACTAGCACTAACAAAAAAGATCATATCACCCCAATCCTCCGGAACTTACATTGGCTCCCCATTAAACAAAGGATACTCTATAAGGTACTCACTATCATCCATAAAGCGACAAACAAACTAGCTCCCATCACATTAAGCTCGCAACTACAATTACACACCTCCTCCAGACCAATCAGAAGCGCATACAGAGGAACACTGCTTGCTCCACAAATAAAATCATCATTGAGCAAACGAGCGCTATCTTCAGCAGGCCCACACCTATGGAACGCGCTTCCCCCAGATCTCAGACTAGAACCCAGTCATCAAGAATTCAAAAAAAGACTGAAGACTTTTCTCTTCCAACAAGCTTTCCCAGACGCTTAAGTGACAGACAGACTCCCTAATTACTAAGTATCCTAATTACCCTAATTATGGTCACTGTATCCAGTACTAATTTTAAAATATCTACAACTGGTCAATTATCTTTGAGCTCAAAAATTTACTTTATTTCATATTTATATTTGGCATTGCTTATATTTATATTTATTGCTACGTTAAATAGTTATACTGCTTATATAATATATTATATTTCTTTACTTATTACTATTTATTACCAGTTAAACTATTATTTCTTTATTTAACTCTATGTTAAATTGTCAACCAGTTACACTGTTCCATATGTTATACGGTTCCATGTAAAGCTCAGCTCTCTGTTGAGCAGTTCTTCGTTTTATGTAAACCGGAGTGATTTGTAGTCCCTACAAGAACTTCGGTATATAAAAATTAAAAATAAATAAATAAATAAATAAAAGTTAAAAATAGTCAAAAATAAAAAATTTAAAATGGGCCCGCGGGTTGAAAACCGGACGCTCAATTTTGCCGGCGTCTGGTTTCCTAACCCATGGCTGTCAGCGGGTTTGAGAAACAATGCCAGGAAAATTGAGCGTCGGCTGTTAAACCCGGTGAGAGCCATGGGTTAGGAAACCGGTCGCCGGCAAAATTGAGCGTCCGGTTTTCAACCCGCGAGCCGAGGGCCCATTTTAAATTTTTTGACTATTTTTAACTTTTGGGACCTCCGACTTAATATCGCCATGGCTCCGAAACTGGTCGGCTGGCACGACTTCCAAGGCGAATCTCACAACAATGCCTTTTAAAGGATCTCTCCTACTCGGAAGCGAACTGGAGAAGTTAGCAAACAAATGGGGCGAATCTCCAGTACCCCGATTACCTGAAGACAGGAACTAAAGAACATATCAGCGCTCCTCCCCTCGAAAAACCAAGGGTAGAGGATTGCCGCGTTTTAACCCTTACAGGAACACACAGTCCCAAGCACCTTGTACTTCAGGAAGGTTTCTGTCCTTTTGGAACAAACACATTAAGAGAGGAGCAAGCTCAGGGGCAGGCCCATCCACAGGAAGAAGACATAGGGGCAGACTTACCTTCTTCTACCAAAGATGGGTCAAGTAACATCGGACAAATGGATCCTGACGATCATTCGAGAGGGGTACGCCCTGGAATTCCAAAGCATCCTCCCAGACAAATTTATTAGATCACCGTGCCACTCCCCCTCCAAGAGACTGGCAGTGGAAACCACGCTAGCAAGACTACTCAGCCTGAAGGCAATAACTCCGGTGCCTACGTCCAGGGCCGGTGCAAGGGTATTAGGCGCCCTAGGCGAAACGTCAGCTATGCCGCCCCCCCCCCCCCCCCTCCACACACAATTAACTTACATTGTGCATTAATGAAAATAACGAAGTCTGTATTTATAACAGAACACTTATTTGACATTTTTATGCCATGTAAACCATTGAGATGATTTATCTTATCGACGGTACAGAAACTCTTTTATAAATAAATAAATAAAATAAACATAAACCAAAGCTATACTTGTTGCTCAAACAAAAAAAGCAGACACATCACATAATATTAAATAATTAAAATGGCAGTCAATCAAGAAAAATAAACTTAAAAAGCCATCTTTACTTACCCCCTCCAGCAGCTCTCCTACTCCTCTTCCATGCAGGCCGTGGCACACACCAGAAGCAGCAGTAGTGGCTAAGCTCTATACTCATGGTCCTCTTCCTTAAGGCCCATGTCTCTCACACACACACCATATCAGTCATGCCCCCATGACCAGTTTCTGTCTCTCACACACCAATCATCTCCCAAACAGTCTTTGACAAACACACCAGTCACCTTCCTGAACAGTTTCTCTCATGCCATACACACACACACACACAGGCTTCCCACTCCCATGTTCCACTTACATATATGGGCTTCTCACTCTCATAATCACTTTCTCTTTCTCACACACACTCACCAGTCTCTCACTCCCATGCTTGTTCTCTCCACATGCACAGGCTTCTCATTCCCATAATCACTTTCTTTCTCTCACACACATACACAAACACACACACCAGTCACCTGATCTCTCTCTCTCACATACACACACACAGGCTTCCCACTCCCAAGTTCTCTTTCAGATATACAGGCTTCTCACTCCCATGCTGTATCTCACACACTCCCAGCTTTCTCACTCCCATGCTCACTCTCTTCACATGCACAGACTTCTCATTCCCATAATCACTTTCTCTCTGTTACACACACACACACACCAGTCTCTCTCTCATTTCCATGCTCGCTCTCCACTGCACAGGCTTCTCATTCCCTGAATCACATTCTTTCTCTCATATTCACACACACCAGTCTCTTTCTCTCATACACACCGTCACCTTACTAACCAGTCTCTCTCTCATACATGCACACACACACAGGCTTCCCACTCCCATGCTCTCTCTCACATAATCAGGCTTCTCACTCCCATGCTTTCTTTCACATACACCCCCACACCACCAGGCTTCTTACTCCCATGCTTTCTCACATACCCAGAGTTCTCACTTCCATGCTTTTTCTCTCTTTCACACAGACACACACACCAGTCACATCCCTGACTGTCTCACACTCTCACACATCAGTCATCTCCTTGAGCAGTCACTTTCATTGTCTCTCACATAAACACATACATCAGCTCTCTGACCAGTTTCTCTCAATCACACACACATGCTCTCGATCAAATACATTCTCTCACTTACACACACGCTGAGGCTCTCACTTACACACTGGCTGGCTGCTTCTCTCTCTCTCACTCACTTCCTCTCTCCCCCCCTAGCACAAATAGTAGCTGCAGCAGTCTCCTCCTTCTCCAGCCCCCGCAGGCCAAGAAGGAAGAATCCCATCGGCCGCAGGAGGCTCATGCTGCTGACTCCTTTCCCGATTACCGGCTGCTTCAATTGCTCGGGGGCCGATGCTGCAGCGGTGGCTGCTACTTTATCGCGCGGCACTGCTCTTTCTTCTTCCCACGCACGGCATATCACTTCCTGTTCCGGGTCACGGGGGGGGGGGGGGGGTCAAGCGCGCGGGAAGAAGAAAAGGACAGCCACAAGTGCCACAGCTTTTTAGCACTGCTGCCGTTCCCACTGGGCTTGAATGTGCTGATAGCCCGACGGCAACGGCAGCAGGGAAGAAAGAGCAGAGGGAGAGACCGGGAGCACGCGACACACTGGTTGAGAACCGCTGGGGGAGGTCAGATGGGTCTTTTGGGGCGGGCTGCCAGCAGCGGCTCTTTTATTTTTATCGGGGGGCGGCGGCGGCTTAATGCAGCTCTTTTAATTTTACCGGGGCAGCGGCTGAGCGCGGCTCTCTTAATTTTACCAGGGCAGTGCCACCCCCGGGAAGCTGGCGCCCTAGGCGACGGCCTAGTTCGCCTAGTGCTTCCGCCGGCCCTGCCTACGTCTCAACAAAATACTGGTCACTATTCCAATTTTTTATTGTTCCCAAGAAAGAAGGAACATTCCGACCCATCCTGGGCGTCAAGGCCGTCAACCTTTACCTGAAGGTACCACACTTCCGCATGGAAACACTACGCTCCGTTATAATGGCAGTGCAACCAGGAGAATTCTTAACCGCCCTGGACCTATCCGAAGCCTACCTTCACATCCTGGTCTATCAGGACCACCAGCTCTTCCTGTGCTTCGCAATACTGGGCAATCATTACCAGTTTCGAATGCTACCCTTCGGACTAGCCACCGCTTCCAGAGCCTTCACCAAAACTATGGTGGTAGTAGCGGCTGCAGTAAGAAAAGAAGGAGTTCTGGTATATCCTTACTTGGACGATTGGCTGATCAGAGCAAAGTCTCCGGAGGAGAGTCGCCACGTGACCACCAGAGTCAAGACCTTACTACAAGAGCTCGGGTGGGTCGTGAACACAGCCAAGAGCTGCCTACAGCCCTCCCAGCCACTGGAATACCTAGAAGTCCGGTTCGATACCAAGCTGGACAAGGTCTACCTTCTCCCTCCAAGGAGAAGGAAACTGATGGGTCAATTGCGAAACCTGATGAACTCGATTCGCCCCAAGGTATGGGACTACCTTCAACTCCTCGGCCTCATGACCTCAACTCTGGAAGTTGTTCCGTGGGCAAGGGCCCGTATGCGACCACTACAACGCTCCCTACTGTCACGATGGAATCCAGTGTCCCAGAACTACTCAATTCGCCTCCAGCTACCGACAGTGATTCGGCATCAGCTTCAATGGTGGCTACAATAAGAACACCTAAGCAGAGGCTTAAACCTATCTGCACCAAAGTGGATCTTGCTCACCACGGACACGAGTCTGCGATGGTGGGGAGCCCACTGTCAGGAACTAACAGCCCAGGGACAATGGAACAAAGAAGAGGCGGAATGGAACATAAATCACCTGGAAGCTCGAGCGGTCAGACTAGCCTGCCTGCGATTCAGCCACAGACTCCGAGGCGAGTCTGTCAGAGTCACGTCGGACAATGCCACAACCGTGGCCTACAACAACTGCCAGGGAGGAACCAGGAGCCAGCAGGTGTCTCTGGAAATAGACCCTCTCATGAAGTGGGCAGAAACAAACTTGCAAGGGATCTTGGCCTCCCACATCGCTGGAAAAGACAACATCTCAGCGGATTACCTCAGCAGAGAGAGCCTAGACCCGGGGGAATGGTCGCTGGTGAACACAGCCTTCCAGCTGATAGTGAATCGATGAGGTCTCCTAGCAACTCATCACAATGCCCAGGTCCCCAGATTCTTCAGCCGCAGACGAGAACCACAGACTCAAAGAATCAACGCTGTCGTCCAGAGCTCGCCAGAGGAAGACCTCCTGTATGCCTTCCCACCCTGGCCGCTACTGGGCAGGGTCATTCACAAGATAGAGCACCACAGGGGACTGGTCCTACTAGTCGCCCCGGATTGGCCAAGAAGACCATGGTACGTGGACATGCAAAGACTATTGGCAGGGAATCCTCTGCGTCTACCGCCATACAGGGACCTTCTTCAGCAGGGACCGATCTCCCACGAAAACCCGTCTCGATTGTCTCTTACCGTATGGCCCTTGAGAGGACTAACCTAAAGAAGTGCAGCTACTCAAAAACCGTGATTGACACCCTACTCCGAGCACGCAAGTTCTCCACATCTCTGTCTTACATACGGATCTGGAGAGTATTCGAAGCCTGGTGTGAAGACCGCGCCCTCCTTCCGAGGACAGCCAAGATTCCCACGATCCTAGAATTCCTACAGGACGGCATGCAGAAGGGGTTGACTCTCAACTGCCTCAGGGTTCAAGTCGCAGCACTGGCCTGTTTTAGGCCCGAAGCGGATGGCATCAGACTATCAACTCATCCTGATGTGTCTCGCTTCCTGAAAGGAGTTAAACAACTTCGGCCACCTTTAAAGTGGCCGGTGCCTCTATGGAACCTCAACCTAGTACTATGCTTCCTAGCAGGGGAGTCCTTCAGCCCAACAAGCAGCCTGTCTCTACGCCTCTTGAGCTTAAAGGCTGCATTCTTGATCGCAATATGCTCAGCTCGGTGCATCTCCAAACTTCAAGCATTATCCTGTTGAGAACCGTTCCTCTGTTCTACCCCAGGTACCATACAGCTGCGTACGGCTATTAATTGCATCAGTAGCATGGGATCTTCTTAGTATTTGGGTAATGGCAAGGTTCTTGTGGCCTGATTTGGCCTCTGTTGGAAACAGGATGCTGGGCTTGATGAACCCTTGGTCTGACCCAGCATGGCAATTTCTTATGTTCTTATGTACGGTACCATCCTTCATTCCGAAAGTGGTTTCCCAGTTCCTTATGAACCAGACCATATCCTTACCATCACCAGATGAACACAGAGATTCGGAAGACTCACATCTCCTTCGCCACCTGAATGACGGAAGAATCCTAGTTCGATACCTCAAGAGATCGGAATCCTTGCGCAAAACTGATCACCTGTTCGTTCTCCACAGCGGAAAGAAACAAAGGGAAGTGGCATCGCGGGCGACCATAGCCCGCTGGATCAAAGAAGTAATCAATGCTGCCTACATAGAGGCAGTAAGACCATTACCTCTACAGGTCAAGATGCATTCTACAAGGGCCCAGGCAGTCTCCTGGGCTGAAACCAGGCTTCTTTCACCAGCCGAGATCTGTCGGGCAGCGACATGGTCCTCCCTACACACCTTCTCCAGGTTCTACCGCCTGGATGTCCAGGCCAGGGAGGATTCAGCCTTCGAAAGGGCAGCACTAAGTGGGCCACGGGCAGTCTCCCACCCTGTAGGGGAGTAGCTTTTGTACATCCCACTGGTCCTGAGTCCATCTGGCTACACGCTAGGAAATGGAGAAATTACTTACCTGATAATTTCGTTTTCCTTAGTGTAGACAGATGGACTCAGTACCCCGCCCATGGCTGCTCCTGAAATAGAGAACCTCGGATATCAATCTCGAGACTGTACTGACAAGCCTCAGCCTACCTTTCTGTTAAGACACCCGCAGTTACCTAGGTGTCGGCGTTTATTGTTTCAGCGCACCGGCGGACTCCAGTGCCAAAAGGTTTTTATATATATAATGAGTCGAACCTGTTCAAAGTTAATCCAGTATACTCAAGTGTAATCAAGGATCAAGCGACACATATCCACACTGGCTTTTCAAGGAGAATACTGAAGAGCTAAGCACGCTGCACGGGTTTATGCAGGCTGACGTCAGCTTTGAAATCTGACTCTGTCTCCCATCTGCTATCAGGAGAGCACAATACCCATTGGTCCTGAGTCCATCTGTCTACACTAAGGAAAACAAAATTATCAGGTAAGTAATTTCTCCATTACAAAAAGTTCATTATATCTCTGCTTTAGGGCATGTTACCTCCTTTCCGGTTTTGTTATTTCAGAGATGGAATTCTTGCTATGTGAGTTTTGGGAGTTAGCGCTATTTAAATGTGAAGTGTTTGATACAAAGGTGCTGAGAGGGTTTTCTGTTAATTCACAAAGCGCCTGGTACAGGAGGGAATTAACTCTCCAAATTCTCTCTTTCTCGCATCCTCAGCCCGACCTGTCTCTGATGCTGACTACATCGAATAGAAAGGGAAAGTCTAAATCTTGCCCGTCTCTTATGGATGTTCCTGTCGAGCCGATGGATGGCTTTATGGGTTCTGGGACTTCAGTGGAGCCAGATCCGTCCTCGGTGCAGCCTCTGGCAGAGCCCCCGGGATCAGAGGAGGGGGCAGGGCTGGCTCTGGATCCACTGCAGCCCAGGACTTTGGTTGTGGGGCGGCCGGAGGCAACAATGAGCAGCGAGTTGGAAACGACTGAAGAGGAAATCTCCTCAGTGACCAGGAAGAAGAAAATCTCTGCTCATGCTAAGCGGCTGCAGGCGCTGGAGAACAAGGTGGGAAATGTACTCATTAATTCTCCTGTGTCCATTCAGGATAAAGTTTGTTAGAAGCAAAATAAAGAATATGGAAAATGTTGCCAAAAGAGAAATATTTTAGAATTATCAACTTTCCCAAGAGGTAATATTTCACCAGGGGAGACGATTAATCATTATTTAGGGGAGGCTCTGCAAATATCTAAGGAATCTCTTCCTCCAATTAAGAACATTTCTTTTCTAATGAAAATTAAATGTATAAAGATCTTCTGTCTCTTGTTGCTGATCCACAAATTTCAAGGAAGAAGAAGTTGAACCCCCAAAACTAATTTTCTAAACCTTGGTCATTTTTAGTGTTCAGTTCTCAGTCAGGTCACGTCTATACCTCTCCCTCCCCCGCTTTTATTTATTTATTTTGTTTATTTTATTGTATATACCGTTATTCTGATAACAGTCATAACAGTTCACAGTATAAATATAAATAAAATCAATTAAAATTATAAATGATTAAAAACAAAACATTAAAATCAATATAAATATTACAACATAAAAAAGTAAAAACATTTATGGATAATAAACTAAAATGAACAACAAAGTCAATATAAAAAACATAAATTTAGAGTAGGTTTCGTATCCCCAAAGAAGATTTCTATGCGTATCTGCAGATACGTCACTATATTCAGCAGGAACAATGGCCCTCAATTCCCATGAGTCTTCGAACCAGACTAGAAATGATGGTGTGTACTAGACCCCAAATAAAATATTCCTGCTCCATGTTTTCTACACTATTGCAGTCCCATTTGAATATCAATGCATACGATACCATAATAACTAAATGGGCTCCGTATTCGTCCATTTTATTAACTCCTGCCAATATTAAACACTATTTCTTACAGAGTAGTAAACTCACAGAGAATGTTAATCTGAGGGAAGTACATTTTAAATTTATCTGGCAGTTATATTGCTCGAACTCCATGGCTTATAAGGTAGGGTTAACATCATCCCCCCTTTGTATAAAGTGTGAGACTGAGGAGGGACATTACCTTCACGGTTTTTGGGAATGTCAAAACATTCGCCAACTGTGGGTAGCGGTTCAGAAGCATTGCTCCAAGTTGTGTGTTTGTTCCCTCCCTTTAGACCCCATGCTATGGCTGTTTGGTTTCTTCACTAATACTCCTGTCTTGTTAACAGTTTCACAGAAACTTTTTCTACGTAAAGCAAGTATTGTTGTAAAGACTGTCATTCTGAATAATTGGATATCTAACGAAGCCCCCTGCTTTGCGCATTGGAACAGAAAACTACTCCAAACAGCCACGTATGAACTTATGACGGCGAAATCTTTGGGTGTTTTGAAACAGAGACAAGTGAAGGAGGTGTGGTCAGCGTTCCTCCAACATCAACCCTCTCACTTGGTCAAAAATATTGTCGATTTGGATTTGCCACAGAATTCAGAAGAGAATAAAGTTATTAGGACATAATGTCTGTATAGTCTAGGATACCTTTCGACTGCAGTTCTCTGTTTAAGGTCTTCTGTCTGCTTACGAGGGAATGTTACCACTCGGTGTAAACGGATCACCAGCACAGAAGGATTAGCAAATGGGCCAAATAAGAGTTATGTCATTTCTATTGTAGGACTTTTCTGATGGTGACAATTTAACATGTGTTCTTCTATCTGACGTTACCTTATCCTGATTAGGGATATTATGCACTAAGTGTTACTGTACCTTATTATCTCCTGATTTAACGCAAGTAGATTTGAGAGAGTGAGATTGATAGCGGTTTCAGGGAGGGTGGGAGGAGGGTGGGCAAAGGGAACATCTACAGAAGGAATGGGGGAATTTATTAGATCATCTGAGACTAATACATTATAAGATACTTATGTCGTTTCTCCGGGGTGGAGATAGCATTGTCTATATCCTTACAATGTTTTCACATGTTTTATAGTGCTATACATTCCTTTTTCTTGGATACTTGTTACGCTGCATTGTATCTGTCTATATTACATTTCTTATCGTTCAGTGTTCAGATGTTCCTACAAAAACCTAATAAAAATGATGTTTACAAAAAAAAAAAACATAAATTTCCTAGCGTATAGCCGGATGGACCCAGGACCAATGGGTTATGTGCTCCCCTGCCAGCAGATGGAGACGGAGTCAGGTTTCAAAGCTGATGTCATCCTAGATACACCCCTGCAGTGACCTCAGCCATCCAGTATCTCTCCGTCTCCTAGCAGATGTGGAGGTGCTATCCCCATACCAATTGAAGAAAGATCGAGCCCCGCTCTCCTGTGGTGATACCTAAAGGTCCTTCCCCCAGTTGAGAAATCCTGAGGTGATTTCCGAGATTCCTCAGAGATGTGCCTTGGTCCGGTAGCCGGTTCCTGGCGTGGACTTTGCTGCTGAAAGGCAGCGGGTGCAGGAAGCAGAGCGCGACGGTGAAGGCCTAGACAAAGGTTTCCACCACCCAGGAGCCCCATCTATGGGGACACGGACTACTCTGAAGAGGAAGCCGAGCCCCTAGAAAGGGGAACTCCCCCCCTCCCCGGGGACAGAGCCTCACCGAACCATGAGATGCTTCTTCACAAAGGACGAGTTCCCTGACCTGGTCACCTACAGCCTGAAGGAGCTCACTATCCCAGGCCCAGATGCTTCGGGGGGGGGGGGGGCCAAGCCGAATCCTCTACTGGAGGGCCTCCGCCAGACCTACCGCCATTTCCACTATTGCAAGCCGTCCAGCAGCTAATTGACCTGGAATGGAGCGCTCCAGAGTCCATATTCAAAGGGGGAAAAGCTATGGCAGCCATGTACCCCCTGGACCCGGCGGCCAAAGACCTTCTCGCATGCCCAAGAATTGATGCCATGGTCTGTGTGGTCTCGAAGCACACTACTATCCCAGTGGAGGGAGGAGCACCGCTCAAAGATGCACATGACCGGCGTTTGGAATCCATCCTCAAACAATCCTTTGACGTAGCCACTATGTCCCTACAAATAGCGGCCTGCTGCACCGTAGCGACACGTGCCTGCTTATCTCAGACCAGGAGCGACACCCCTGGAGAAGTCATGGAACCAGCAGTATCATTCCTTGTGGACACTGCTTCCGATCTGGTGCGCACAGCGGCCAGAGGAATGTCATCTGCGGTGGCTGCCAGGAGACAACTCTGGCTCCGAAGCTGGTCAGCCGATGCATCTTCCAAAACTCGCCTCACAAGGATGCCCTTCAAAGGATCCCTCCTGTTCGGCAGCGAGCTAGAGAAACTGGCCAACAAATGGGGCGAGTCCCCATTGCCGCGCCTACTGGAGGACAGGATGAAGAGAAACCAGCGACCCTTCCCCTGATCCTCCAGGGGCAGAAGTTCACAGCGCTTCAATCCATACAGAAACAGCTATCAAGTGCCCCGCCCTACGGGCAGGAACCAGTCATTTCGGAACAAGCACAACAAGAGGGGAACCAGCTTGGGTACAGGCCCCATCCGCACCCCACAATGAGATTCAGCCGACCCATCCAAGGGAAGAAGCCATAGGGGGCAGACTAGCCCTATTCTAACACAGATGGGTCGAGATAACTTCGGTCAAGTCATTCGGGAGGGGTACTACCTGGATTTTCTGCAAACCCCTCCTGACAAGTTCGTGGAGTCCCCCTGCCACGACCTCGCCAAGATGGCGGCGATGGAAACTACACTGACCAGACTACTGGCCCCCGAGGCCATAACCCCAGTGCCTGCACAAGAAATAAATACTGGGCATTATTTCATTTATTTTATCGTCCCCAACAAATAGGGGACGTTCAGGCCCATCCTGGACCTCAAGTCGGTCAACCGCCACCTGAGGATTCCCTGCTTTCGCATGGAAACCCTATGCTCCGTAATAAGGGCGATACAACTGGGAGAGTTGTATGGTCCTCCATCCATACCTTCTCCAGATTCTACCATCTGGATCTTTCGGAGGCCTACCTACACATCCCAATTCATCAGGAACACCAGCGTTATCTATGCTTCAAAATCCTGGACCGTCACTACCAGTTCCGGGCACTACCCTTCGGGTTAGCCACAGCACCCCGGACGTTCACCAAGATCATAGTGGTGGTGGCGGCAACACTGAGGAAGGAAGGAATCTTCGTACATCCTTACCTAGACGACTGGCTGATCAGGGCGAAATCCCCAGAGGAAAGCCACCAAGCAACCAACAGAGTCAAAACTCTACTGGAGAGCCTAGGATGGGTGGTCAACACAAACAAAAGTTGTCTGCAGCCCTCACAGTCTCTAAAATACCTAGGAGTCCGATTCGACACCAAAGAAGACAAGGTCAGCCTGACCCCCACAAGGAGATCAAAACCGTGGAACCGCTTACAAGCCCTGTTGAGCGAATCCTGCCCCACAGCATGGGATTACCTACAAGTCCTCGGCCTGATGGCATCCACACTGGAAGTAGTACCATGGGCGCAAGCTCACATGAGACCCCTGCAGCGCTCACTTCTATCACGATGGAATCCGCTGTCTCAGAACTATGCAGTACGTCTATCATTCCCGGGCAGAGTCCGGACCCAGCTACGGTGGTGGCTACTGGCTAGCCACCTGAGCCAGGGAAAAAGACTATCCTCCCCAACCTGGACCCTGCTCATCACAGATGCCAGCCTACGAGGATGGGGAGCACACTGCGAGGAATTAACTGCCCAAGGGCAGTGGAACGCAGAAGAGTCGGGATGGAACATCAACCGCCTAGAAGCCCGGGCAGTCAGACTAGCCTGCCTACGATTCGCTCACAGACTCCGAGACAAAGCGGTCAGAGTGATGTCAGACAACGCCACAACAGTGGCCTACATCAACCGGCAGGGGGGAACCAGAAGCCAACAGGTGTCTCTGGAAATAGACCCCCTAACGACGTGGGTGGAAGTACACCTCCAGGAGATCCCGGCTGTCCACATTGCCGGGAAAGACAACATCACGGTGGACTACCTCAGCAGGGAAAGGCTAGACCCAGAAGAATGGAAGCTCTCACCCATAGCGTTCCAAATGATAGTGAACCGGTGGGGGACACCAGACATGGACCTTCTGGCAAACCGGTCCAATGCCCAAGTACCCAGGTACTTCAGCCACAGGCGGGAACCTCAGTCCCAGGGGATCGACCCCCTGGTACAGACCTGGCCACAGGGGACCCTATTATACGCCTTCCCGCCGTGGCCCCTATTGGGCACAATCATTCACAAGATACAGCTACACAGGGGATTAGTTCTTCTGGTGGCTCCGGACTGGCCAGGAAGACCATGGTACGCAGACATGCAAAGACTGCTGGCAGGGAACCCCCTACCATTGCCTCCACACAGAGACCTGCTCCAACAAGGACAGATCCTCCACGAGGACCCAGATCAGTTCTCTCTTACGGTCTGGCCATTGAGAGGGCTCACCTGAGAAAGAGCGGATACTCGGGGGCTGTAATCGACACCCTCCTCCGAGCACGCAAGTTCTCCACATCTCTAATGTACATAAGGATTTGGAGAGTTTTTGAAGCCTGGTGCGAAGACCATGACATCAAGCCACGCTCAATTAAAGTTCCCCTAGTCCTGGAATTCTTACAGAACGGGCTACAGAAGGGACTGTCCCTCAACTTCATCAAGGTACAGGTTGCCGCTTTGGCATGCTACGGCCCCAAGAGCGGGGGCGACAGCATAGCTTCTCACCTGGACGTGGCACGTTTCCTGAAAGTAGTCAAACACATCCGCCCACCACTAAAGTGGCCGGTATCTCTGTGGAATTTCAACCTGGTCCTGGATTTCCTGGCAGGAACCTCCTTCAGACCCCTCTGAGGTCTGTCTCTCCATCTGTTAACTTTAAAGACAGCCTTTCTGCTGGCAGTCTGCTCAGCCCGCCGTATCTCAGAACTACAAGCACTGTCCTGCTGTGAGCCGTTCCTCATACTCACCCCAGGATCCATCCAGCTACGCACGGCCCCTTCGTTTCTTCCCAAAGTGATATCACACTTCCATCTTAACCAAACCATCTCGCTACCATCGCTGGATGACTTGAAGAATTCGGAAGAAGCTCGTAGTCTACGCCACCTCAATATAGGCAGATTCCTGTCCAGATACCTGGAAATGTCAGAACCCGTACGAAAAACGGACCACCTGATACAAAGGTTGAGCGATCGATGAGGGCGGTCGCGTAGCTGCAGAGCTCCGTTCCCCCGGCAGCCCCTTTCCCGCCGAAACCAGCGCAAACGTTGCAAATTTTTTCTAAAAAATTACCTGGCAGTACCCGACTCTCCTGGCAAGTTGGACCCGATGGCCACGAAACGGAGAACCGCCGATTTGCGGCAATATTCCTATGGCAAGCTGGCTCCTGAGCCCGACCAAGATGGCGGCTCCGACGGGGAAAACGCTGCAGGAAATGGTGAGGAAAGCATGGCGCCCCCTGAAACTCACGCGGCTACCCTAGCTACCCCGGAGGGAACCCCTCTCACTCGGGAAGAGGCACGCCAATGGTTCATTGAATTGCGAGGTGATATGAAGCAGCACAAACGGGAGATTATGGAGTCGGTGGCAGAAGTTAAAGAAGGCCTAGCAGCCCTGGGGAACCGGGCGGATGAAATTGAAAACAGGGTGGATTCTCACGGGGAGGCCCTGAATACTTTACATTCTCAAGGACTACAAAATCGAGCTGATCTTCTCGCCCTTCAGGAGAAAATTGAGGACTTAGAAAATCGGAACCGGCGCAATAATTTACGCATTAGGGGAGTGCCGGATACCCAGGACTTCGCTGATGTCACTGTGGTGGCCCAACAAATTTGTCTTCACATTCTCTCCGCGTGTCAGGGAAATACTGCTGACTCCTTGCCTGCCCCCTCGGATATCTCCTTGGACCGTGCACACAGGGCTCTGGGGCAGCGCCGTGACAAGCAGCCACGAGACTTGGTACTCTGCTTCCATAATTTTCAACTTAAGGAGAGAGTATACTCGGCCTCCCGCTCCATGAAGGAGATAACTTGGAAAAATCAGACCATCACCATCTTTCAAGATTTAGCCCCTGTTACACTGCAAAAGAGGTACGAGCTCAGAGAGGTGACCTTGGCTCTCAGGGAACAGAGTATAAGATATCGCTGGACATTCCCCTTTGGACTTTTGTTTCAGGCTCAGGGGGTGACTTACAGGATTAAAAATAAAGTGGAAGCGCTGGAGGCATTTACTAAAGCACACATCCCTGCGACATTTCAAGTGCCCAAAATGGCGTCCCCACCGGAAAGCCTGGATACAGCTCCTCGATGGCAGAGGGCGGACAAAGGTGGGAAGCGACTTCGGAGACAGTCTGATATTCGACGTTCACCACCGAACGACCAAGGTTGATCTATCTCTATTGGAGACTTTCTCTTTTGGACTGACTGTTATGGAGCAGGTCTGGTTAATTCTGTGACACTGCGGGTTCCTGCCACTTCTTGACTACATGGCGGGGTACTGTGGACGACACGGTGTACTCTGCACTGGGTTTTTTCAGCTGTTTTATGCTGTTTGTTACGGTTATAGGCTGTTTTTGAGTTTATCTGTTCATGTTAAGCTGGTTAGCGGGGGGGGGGGGGGGGGGGGGGGGGGTGGTGGTGTAAGCTGGTGACTGCCGGAAGTCGGGTGTATACGGCCTCCATTTCATGTATCCCAAGGCGGATTGGATGGATACAGTTGGATTGATGGGGAATACACTGGGACACATTCTGGGAAACACATGCGTTTTTGATGTCTCGGGATCGGGGGAGCTGCTTAGGGGATTCTTGTGTTTAGTAGGCCACATGGTAAGGGAAGGGGTTGTTTCACCACTACTTTGAGATATGGCTACTAAGATTTTATCACTTAATGTGAAGGGACTGAACACTCCGAGGAAACGCTTGCTGCTCATTAAGGAGCTTCAGCGACAGAGGGCGGGCATAGCATTTATTCAAGAGACGCATGTAAGGAAACACCATGAAAGGCTCTTGGCCTTTCCTCAATTCCCTACTTGTCACTGGGCAGCCAGCTCTAAGGTGCGGAAATATGTTGGAGTGGGCGTACTAATCTCATCGGCATGTGTTCATGAGGAGTTGTTCAAACTGATAGATCCTAAGGGCAGATATATTTTTCTGAAAATCCGGGTGGGTAACAGTATAATTTCCCTGCTTAACGTTTATTTTCCACATACGGATCAGGTGGCCTTTTTGACTCATCTTGATGAACTTTTGTTGCAGCACTTGGAGGGGGATTTAGTGCTGGGAGGGGACTTTAATGCTACTTTAACGCCCTCTCTGGACAACAGTACAGGAACCAGCGCAGCTCTTGGTTTTAGGTCCAAGTGGCGCAGTTTCCTTACTAAATGGGGTATGTTGGACATATGGCGGCAGCGGTATCCGCACTCTAGATCCTACTCTTTTTACTCCCCCCCACATGGCACATACTCTTGGATAGACTACTTTTTTGTCTCTAAGCAAATGCAAAACAGGGTACGGAAAACAGAGATCGAGCCCATTACATGGTCTGACCATGCCCCAATATGGTTCGAAGTTGATCTACAGGACGTTGCCCCTGGGTATAGGCCATGGAGACTTAATGAGGGCTTACTTAAAGACCGGGATTTTGTAGCAAAGATGGAGTCGCACATGAAACTCTTTTTTCAGGAAAATATGACAGAGGATGTGAATCCCTTAACGGTCTGGGAATGCTCTAAGGCGGTGATGCGGGGACTCTTTCTCTCCCAAGCTGCCTATTGCAATAAGACCCGGGAGGCTATTAGGCTCAGTCTACTCACTAAGTTGGGGGTCCTGACTAAGCAGCATAGTACCACCTCCTTGAACTCTGTTTATCGCCAAATCCTACAGATTAAGGGACAACTTCGGTCCCTGGATGACGAGGTTGTTAGCCACCATATGCTTTTGTTAAAGCAGAAATTTTTCAAGGGTGGCAATAAAGCAGGGCGCTATTTGGCACAAAAATTAAGGGCCAAGAGGGCACAGGCGACTATTGCCAAGATAGTTACCCCGGGGGGTTCTACCACTACAACGTCGGAGGGTATACGGCAGGCTTTTACCAATTTTTATGCCCATCTTTATTCCTCTGATGGTACGATCACTGATGCTGCCATTACCGACTACCTGCATTCCATGCACTTACCTTCCTTGACTGACTCACAGAGGGCTTTTCTAGACAAGCCTGTCGAGACTGCAGAAGTGCTTCTAGCTATTAAACACCTGAAGCCCGGTAAGGCCCCGGGCCTAGACGGCTTTACGGGAGGTTATTATCGCAAATTTGCGCATCTTTTAGCGGGACCTTTGACGGACTCGTTCAACTCTCTTTTGCAGGGGACTACTGTTGGACGGGACGCTAACACTGCCGGCATCACAGTGCTACCAAAGCCGGGGCGTGACCCCACAAAATGTGCCTCGTTTCGGCCTATCTCCTTAATTAACATAGACCTTAAAATTCTAGCGCGAGTCCTGGCCGCTCGTCTTAATGGAGTTTTGCCAACCTTGGTACATAATGACCAGGTGGGTTTCGTCCCGGGGCGGTTGGCGGCGGACAATGTCCGGAGGATCATTGATATTATTGATTGGGTACATGCTGAGGGGATGCCAGCTATCCTTCTCTCTTTAGATGCGGAGAAGGCATTTGATTTAGTGCACTGGCCATTCCTCTTTCAGACACTAAACACCATGTCCTTTGGCCCTTCTTTTCTGACTTGGTTGGAAAAATTGTACAACCGACCCCTGGCGCGAGTCAAGGCCAATGGCATGCCAAATGGCATGCCATTTGAGATTCAGCGAGGAACCAGACAGGGATGCCCTTTGTCCCCCTTATTATTTGCCCTCTTTCTTGAACCCTTCACAACGACCATCCGAACCTCACAGGGAGTGGTGGGAGTTCGGAAGGGGGAACATCATTTTAAGATATCCCTCTTCGCAGATGACGTGATGTTCACTATCACAGACCCAGGGTCCTCCTTGCCGCAAATCATGTCTGAATTACAGCGCTTTACCTCTGTGTCCGGTATGAAGGTTAATTATGACAAATCGGAGATTCTTAATCTCACTTTGCTGCCTTCGGAGGTACGGACCCTGGGGCGCCAATTTCCCTTTAAATGGGCTACCTCGTCCCTTAAATATCTGGGAGTCCGACTAGGCTCCACAACTAGTCAGCTGTATAAGCTAAATTATGACCCACTAGTGCAAACTATCCGTAAAGATTTAAATAACTGGCGGCATCAGATGCATTCCTGGTTGGGTCGTCTCACTATCGTTAAGATGAACATCCTGCCCAGATTTTTATATTTTTTCACCACGATACCAATGTTTTTGCCTACCCCCATATTGAAGAAATGGCAGCAGATGCTGTGCAGTTACATCTGGCGCAAGCGGCCTCCACGGGTGGCCAGGGCAACGTTATACCGGACTAAATCTCAGGGGGGTGTTCAGTTACCTCATTTATTGTGGTATTATTTGGCGGCGCAGCTTCGAGCTTTGGTGGCACTCCATCGCACTACTGACATCCCGCAATGGGTGCTGCTTGAACAGGCATTGGTAGGGACAGTTCCCTTATCGGCTCTCCCCTGGCAACCCCCTTTGACTAGGGGATATATTCAATACACGCCATTTGCTCTTCGCATCACCCTTAGGGTGTGGCTTCACTGGAAAACTAGGTTGGTGGGACCAGAGCGATATTTCACCATGACTCACCTTAACACTAATACGGTTTATCCCATTCATGACACTTCCGTGACTATGAAAAGCTGGGTATCCGCCGGCATTACAAGACTGGTACATGTGCAGCGTCAGGGGACATTGTGCACTCTAGACCAATTACGTACCCAACGGGCGTCGAGTGGTGGGGATTTTTTGCACTACGCCAAACTATACCACTTTGTTAAGCGTGGATTGCGGGGGGGTACTCTCAAACTGACAGGTACTCTGTTCGAAACTTACTGTAAATACGCTTCTACCATTAGAGGTGTCATCTCCAAGATCTATGGCCTTTTCAATGGGCTGTTGACAGATACCCCACGCCATCGCTTGTTATGGGAACAGGATCTTCCCTGTCAACTGGACGACACTGACTGGGATTCTATTTACTCCCTGGCTCACAAATGCTCGGTGTCGGCCAGTTTACAGGAAAACTGTTATAAATTAATTTACCGCTGGCATTATACACCAGAGCGTCTTCATAAGTTTAAGCCAGCACTATCTAACCAATGTTGGCGGGGCTGTGGTCACCTTGGTACCTACTACCATATCTGGTGGGATTGCCCTAAGGTGGCGTTAGTATGGCGGGGGGTAATGGATTGGCTCTCAGCAATGGTCCTAGCACCGGTGTGCGCTGAACCACAGCACGTACTGCTCGGCTTTCCCTTACCCGATCACAATAAAGACACACAGAAATTTTTGTTACAAGTTTTTATTGCTGCACGTACAGAGATAGCTTTCCACTGGAAGGAGGCCAATACCCCCAGCTTAGCTAAAATTCAATATAGACTTCACACATACTACCAACTTAGTAGACTCACTGCGGTGTGTAGAGACCGGTTGGCGGCGTTTGAAAGAATGTGGGGCTACTATACCAAGTGGTTAGAGCTCCATAAAGTCTGCCCCTAAACGGGTGTCACCACTATTGTTGGTCTTGCCCTGGACTGCTCCATCCTTGCTACATACTTTTCTTACTGGTCCATGTTGGGCTGTTTCCCGCTATATACCTTTACATCTTTTCCTTTGAGCCCTTCACTCCCTTACCTTGTTCCCTTGCTATTTGGTGGTCTCACTAAGTTTCATCTCCCAGGCGAGATTTTTGCATATACTTTTTCCCTGATGGATAGGTATTACCAGTGTATGGGGGGGTGGGGGGTGGGCTGACGGGGCTGGGGTGAATGTATAAATGGAAAGTTCGGTCACTTTTGGCTATGACTGTATTGTTTCACCTTGAGGTGGATGGTTACTACCACGGTACATTTCTTGTTTTGACTTACATATTTATTCATGTTTTTATGTGCTAACGTTATGTATCACTGTTTTGCACTGACTGACAATAAACTCTTTAAATACAAAAAAAAAAAAACGGACCACCTTTTCGTACTTCACAGCGGGAAGAGACAAGGGGAAGTGGCCTCGCGGGCTACCATAGCCCGCTGGATCAAGGAAGTTATCAAAGTGGCCTACGTAGAAGCAGGAAAGCCTCCACCTCTTCAGGTCAAGGCCCATTCTACCAGGGCCCAGACAGCATCCTGGGCAGAAACCAGAATGATGTCACCCGCCGAGATCTGCAGGGCAGCGACATGGTCCTCCATCCATACCTTCTCCAGATTCTACCATCTGGATGTTCAGGCTCGGGAGGACACGGCATTTGCAAGGGCACTACTAAGTGGGTCACGGGCAGCCTCCCACCCGGTTCAGGAGTAGCTTTTATACATCTCATTGGTCCTGAGTCCATCTGCTACATTAAGGAAAACAAAATTATCAGGTAAGTAATTTCTCCATTTCTGGTATTTGCCTGTTGCCATCGGGGCTGTTGATCCTTAGGTAGGTATTTTTTATTACCCACTGCTTGCGCAGTTGTCGCATTGAATCCTCGCTCCTTCAAGGTTCTTATGGCATCCGCTATATTTGAGAGGCGTGCAGATTCGCCATTCCAGGTATATGTTAAGCCGAAGGGGTGCATCCATCTCTATTTTATGTTCTCTTTTCTAAGAAATGCAGTCCCCTCTTTCAGTTCCTGTCTATTTTGGAGTGTGGCTTGAGACAGATCCGCGTATACAGATATCTCCTGGGTTTCCCAAGTCCATCTCATTTCCTTCCGTGCAGCTCCCACTATTTGTTCTTTTATGCTATAGTCATGGAAGCATCCTATAATGTCTCTTGGTTGCCCATTACCTGGTGCTCTCAAGGCTCTACGGGCCCTATCTAGTTTTATGGTTGCCTGCTGGGCCCCCCTCACGTTCTGGGGAAGCTTCCAGCAAGAATGCACAGAACCTGCGGATGGTATCTGTACAGTCAGCGTTTTCCTTCGATTCATGAAATCCTCTGACACGTACGTTTCCTCTTCTGGCCCTATTTTCCAGATCAGCCAACTTAGCCCGCACACTCAGATTTTCTTCCTGTAGTTCAGAATAGGCCTCGTGAAGCCGTTTGCTGGTTTCTGCTTGTGCATCCATTCGAGTGTCTGTGTCATCCACCCTTTGCCCCAGGGCGGCTAATTCTTCGTGGAACTCGCCCAGCATTTCTTGTGTTTCGGTCTTGCAGTTTTTTAGATCTTGGCGGAGGCTGCAGAACCAGTCTCGAAATTCTGCTCTTGTAGGCGCCTCCTCCTAGGTTATATTAAAGGCGTCCTCTGAGGGTTCTCCGCCGGTGTCCTGGCCGGCAGTCTCGTCCCCTCGGTCTCCAATCTTCCGGTATGAAAACCATTGGAAATCTACCGTTTTTCGTTTTGCAGCCATCGCCCAAGCGTTCAGACCGGGTTCGTGTGCATTTCGGCAATATTACATTTCTTTCTCGCTCCTGTTTTTGATTTTTGTAGAAAATTAGCTGCGGAGCTCGTGGCTCAGGCAGCCATCAAGCCTGATGATGTCACTTCCTCCTCTACAGCCTCATTAATTTTAACGATTTTGTTAATAAAATAAATTCCCCAAGTGTTTTTTGGCCTGGCTCCTTGTCTTGATTAGATTGTAAGCTCTATTGAAATGGGATGCATCACTTAATCAACCGGCATGTGAGCCATGGAAGTAACTGGAAATGGGAGCCAGGTTACTGGCCAGGACCCCAAACTCTTCCTGCCCTGCTCTTTACTTGATTGATTGATTGTATTTTGATCGTCTCCTAATTTGAAAGAAACATCTTAAAGCGATGTGCAGTCGGACATTGAAATGTCTAACTCTATGTTAGGATTTAGCACTACTGCTACTATTTATCATGTTTAAAGCACTACTAGGTTTACCCAGCACTGTATAGACACACACAGGAGACAGTCCCTGCCCCAGTGAGCTTACAGTCTAATCAAGGCAATGGGATCTGAGGAAAATGTACAAGTCTCACATTTCTATTTCTGACCCCATTTTCGATTTTCAAGGTCAGGTTTCCTTTCTCCAGTCCTTGCTGCCTGGACCTGCTGGATGCCATTAACTTGAGCTTTGATAACAGACTCTTGTTTTTCCAGTTCTCAGCTGTATTAGACATCACTTTTCTTTTATCTTCCACCTCTTTAATTTTAGTATTTACTGGGAGGAACTGCTGCAGAATAGAAATTCTCATCTCCACTCTGCTTTCCCATCGAGTCTCAAGAGGGAAACCTGCAGCTCTTACCCCGGTAGGTATTCTCAGCACGGGAGATTCTCCAGCAGCGCCGCTCTTCCCACGCCGGTTTGACCAGGGGATAATTCTGGGCTGCCTGCAGGGCCCCGCCCTCCGGCACTTTGGTCTGGCGGCGTTTTCCCTCGCTTCCGGGGCCCCTCTCATCGTGGCAGGGACATCCGGCGGCGTTCCCCCGGCGGGGCTGAGTGGCGATATTGAGCCAGGGAGAGAGGGGGGAGCTCAAATTCCCCTCCCCCACTCTCCAGCGGCCGAAGCCCTGACCTCGTGTCGCTGCGCCCCACATGGGCGTCCGTCGAGCCTGAGAAAGGCAACGTCGGAGGAACTGCAGGGTAAGGTTCAGTCCTTGGTTTGCATTTTCTCCCCATCGCAGGTAAAATGCAGCAAGAAAAGAGACTCAAAGTAAACACGCCCAAGGGATCCAAGGCCGAGCGAGTCTATCTTTGCGGCCATCTTGGATCCAACCCCAAGAAGGCGAGTTTTTAAACTGGATTTGAATATGGCCAGAGAGGGAGCAATACACATGGGCTCAGGAAGTCTCTTCCAGGCACTCGGCAAAGCAGGGTGGAAAGCACAGAATTGAAAAGTGGTGGAGAAAGAGAGATAAGGGCAACTTGCCTGATGAACGGCGATCACGAGGAAGGGAGAGAAAAGAAAGAAATGAGGAGCTGCAGAGTGAGGGGAGGGAGAGAAGCTTGAGCTGTAGGTGGAAGTGGACAGAGAGCCAATGTAGCGAGCTGAGAAGATCACAGCGAGGTTAAAGGAAGAGAAGTCATGCAGCTGAATGTGGAAGAGATTGCAGGGGAGAAAAACGATTCAAAGAGCGAGTTACAGAAGTCTAAGCAGGAGGAGATAAGAGAGGGGAGGAGGGTTTTGGTGCAGGCTCGAGGAGGAAGGGAGAGATTTAAGCAGAGTTATAGAGGAGGAACGGACTCACTTTAGCAGGGTTTTGGATGTGCAGAAGGAGGGAACGGCATCAAAGATGCCCCAAGGTTAGGGGCTGAGCAGTCAGGAGGATGAGAGCACAGTGAGCCCTCCTGATGTGACAGAATCAGATGTTCCTGAGGTTCTGGGTAACGCTCTGTGAGATCCTGGGGTTTATTATTCACTGATTTATCCAGGCAGAGACTTTTCATATTCTCTGTCTCTGGGATTAGACTTTCAAACCCTGAGATCCAGAAAAGAAACTGACTCCAGGGGAACAAGTCTGGCAGTTCCTGGGGATGAGGGGTCCTGGTCTCCTCTCTTCTATGATAAAATGTTAAGAGGTTAAAGCCGCTGAGCCCCCTCCACGTGTCCCTGAGTGTTTCTGGTTTGTGTTTCAGGTGCGGGTGACGTTTGAGGACATCGCTGTCTCTTTCTCCCAGGAGGAGTGGGAGTATTTAGATGAAGGACAGAAGGAGCTTTACAGGGAGGTGATGAAGGAGAATTATGAGACCCTGAGCTCCCTGGGTCTAGGTAAGGACTGCATTATCTGCATTTCTAGTTTACACAGAGGATGTTTTACTAAACATCATTGGGTCAGCGCCTCACAGTAAATGTGCACACAGCCCTGGATTTCCCTCCTCTCTTGTGTAGGGAACAGGAAGGGCGGGATTGAGGCAGACAGAGCTGGGGTGAACCCCCTGATAAGAATTGGCAGCTGATCACTGATGCTGTAAGAATGAAGCAGCTCGGTGTATCCCCAGAGCCCTCCGTCTCCTGCGGCATGGAGTATCTCCTTCTCTTTTCTGGCCGCTCTCCCACTCCCCACTACAGCAATAGCAATTTGGATCTCCCTCCCGGGATCTCAGATTCTGTCTGCAGGTAGTGGAACCTCCTTTTCTCTCCTTCCTACCTCTCCCCTGCTCCCCGATCCTCCCCTCTTCTTCCTTCCCCCTCTTCCCCCATCCTAGATTTCCAATACTCCCCCTCTTTTTCAAACTTTCTAATCTCCTGTCCTTAATCCTCTCTCCTTATTCTCACCCCATCCCTGGCCTTCTCATACTCTTTCCCTCTCCCTCCCATCCCTGAGATCTCCTCCCTGTGCTGATACCTGAGGTCCCTTTTCCTCAACCAGTAAAAGCGAGAGAATTTCTACAGACACAAGTAAGATTGGGAAACCTATTTTATTGTCTCAATATATTATAAGATTACTAGGGGCTCCGGGAATCATTACGTCGCATCTGAACATCACCCAAAGCAGGAAGAGAGGCTACAGGCAGCAAAGGAGGGGCAAGGACACTCACAGCATGGGGGCAATCACTGCAGCCTCGGCGCCATCAATGGAGCAGGTAGCAAGGGAGATAAACCTGAAGCACCAGGAGAAGAAAAGTGGTGGTGAGGATTTCCCAGATCCCCTCTGAATAAGAACATAAGACACTGCCATGCTGGGTCAGACCAAGGATCCATCAAGCCCAGCATCCTGTTTCCAACAGAGGCCAAACCAGGCCACAAGAACCTGGCAATTACCCAAACACCAAGAAGATCCAATGCTACTGATGCAATTAATAGCAGTGGCTATTCCCTAAGTAAACTTGATTAATAGCCGTTAATGGACTTCTCCTCCAAGAACTTATCCAAACCTTTTTGAGCCCAGCTACACTAACTGCACTCACCACATCCTCTGGCAACAAATTCCAGAGCTTTATTGTGTGTTGAGTGAAAAAGAATAACCTATAATCACTGCTGAAGAGCCCTGCCTACCCGTGCACCCATTGCTCTTTCATTTTTCCCTAATAGTGAGGAATCCCTAATTCTGGAATTCCTCAAGAGGGAAATGTAGAGACAAGACCTGACCCTTGTAACAGTTTTGCAATGACCTATGACCTTTTGAGGCATAAGGGCTGCAAAACTGTGGAAACTTGTACTGTTCTTGTTCCTTTGTAGCAGCACAGGGAAACCTGGGATCTGGCAGAGAGCGGGTGCATGTGCCTGTGAATCACCGTGACCCCAAAGTTTTGTTTTATCTGTGGGAACCGTGCCTGAGAGCACCAAAGGAGAAACAGATGGGAGAAGTTAAGCTGTTTGTAGAACGAAGGAAAATGTGTGTCCTGGCAGTCAGAAGGATGACTGCTGACTGCATGCAGAGGGCTTGAGGTCAGAGAGAGAGAAAAACCTGTATATAAGGGGTGGTTGGAGCCCTGGACACTGGGAGAAGGCCTGCACTCTCTCAGCAGGTACATTGCGTTGTACCCTTCTCCCCAGGAAGACGACCATTCTTACAGTTATACTGGAATACTTATAACCTATTTACATAGAATGAAACTTATGCTTACTGTTATGATTCAATACTAACAAAAGATGAATTATCTGTAAAATTCTAAAAAGAAAACATCTTCCTGTGAGATTCCTGAGACTTGTATTACAGAAAGGGATCCAGGAGAGAAGCCTCCCCCGAAGGTTTAGCCACAGCAAGCAGTCTGATCTAAAAATAAAGATAATTAGGGAACTGAAACCCTTTGGAAGAAGGAACAGTAAGGCAGAGGCTAAACAATTGTACAGCTTAAAGGCAGTGGGTGCAGGAGGCCGAAAGCGGTGGTGTCTGTACTCACCGGTGAGGGCTGAGCTCAGGTGAGTTTAAAAAAAATACAAATAATAAAAAATGTAGTGATGACAGAGGGGGCTGCAGGACTTCCTCCGGTCTCCGTGCTTGGTGCGCCGTTCTGGCGTTTGTTCCCGCTCCCGGTGGTGCTAGCAGAACTTGGCAGGTTGGGTGGCACCGGTGGGCTAGGCCCCGCAGCAAGGCTTGTTTCTTGCATGCCGCATGGAAGGCCGCGGCTGCATTTTTGCCCGCTTTTGTGCCTGCTTTACTGCCCTCTAGTGCAACGTTGGTGCTTCTAGTGCGTCTGGCTCTGCACATGTGCTGTGCGCCCAGTTCTGGAAGCGACATTTGCACGCACAAGGTTTTCCGTTTGGTGGTACGCACAGTTTGTGTTTGTGGCTCGTACTATTAGAGTTTTTTTTCAGGGTTTGCAATCCTTTCTTCAGGCGCAGTCCTCAGCTTCGCCCAATCCTGCCAGGTCGGACCCTCACCCTCCCTCTTCCAGTTCTATGTTTAAGTGCCGGAGCTCGCCTCAGTTTGCTGCGGGTGTTCCTGACAGGAACCTGGATGGCACTGATGATGAGGCAGACCCTGGAACCGTATTGAACCATGTTGCCTTTTTTACATAGAGATGAACTGCCGGCCCTGATTTCCCAGACATTAAAGATGCCGAGTGTTCTTGGTGCGGATTCCATGTCTGAACCGAAGAAGAATCCTATTTTGTCTTCCTTGCATAAAGCCTCTTGTTTTTTCCCTGTTATGGATGCCATTCAGGGGTAACTTGCTGGTGTGGTGGTTACTACCCTTAACCAACAAGCCTTCATACCGTTGATGCAACTCATTATTGCTCTCTGCTTTAACAGCAAGAGGAAAAGGGGACAGCAACCAACAAGCACACGACTGACTTTTACGGGCTGGGAAACCAAGCCTGGGGGTAACTTGCTGATGTGGCTGTTATAACCCTTAACCGATAAGCCTTATACTTGTGATGTAACTCCAACATTGCTCTCTGCTTCAACGCAAGGGATAACAGAGAATTGAACAACGAGGGCCCTGAGTTTAGCAGTTTGGGAAACTAAGTGTGGGGTAACTTGTATGCCACGGCAGTTGCCACCTCCTGATGATCCCTTTTATGGGGGAAACCTGTATGGCGCGGCTGGTGCTACCATAAGCTTGATGGGCAGCCTGGATGGATCATTTGGTCCTTTTCTGCCGTCATTTCTATGTTTCTATGATTGATCTTGAATGGGGCGCCGCAGAGGCAAATTTTAAAGGGTGTCGTACATTGGAACCCCTGTATCTCCTGGATCCATTGGCGAGAGAGCGTTTATTTTCCCAACATGGATGCGCTTGTCTGTGCCATCTCTAATCAGATGATTATCTCTGTGGAGGGAGGAGTGGCCTTGAAGGTTGAGCATGATAGGGGGCTTGAGGCTATCCTTAAGTAGGCCTTTGAAGCAGTGGTGTTGACTTTACAGATTGCTTCCTGTTGCGCCCTAGTGGCACGATCTTGTCTGCTCCTCTCTCAGGAAGTTGATGATTCTGGAGTGAATTCCAGAACGGTTATGGATCTCTCTGCCCTCTTTTTAGCAGATGCGGGCTGTGAATTGGTCCGTACCTCGGCCAGAGGAGTAGGTTTAGTGTCCTTGGCGAATGTGCGTCTCTGGAGGTTCTTTGGGAATGGTTCTCTGGACCGGCAGTGTGTTCCCACCACAGCGGTGATTTCTTTGATTTTGGTATTTCAGCAGGAAGGTTTGACTAACGGGCTGGTGCTAAGTACGCTGAAGTTAGAAGTTGCAGCTTTGGCTTGGTATAGGGGTCAAGTTCAAGGGAGACCTTTTTTCATTGCACCCAGAAGGGTCTAGATTTTTTAAGGGTGTTAAGCCTGTTTGACTGCCACTGTGGACATTTGTATGCTTGACCTTTTTGGCAGGCCCCACATTTCTTCCTCTTTGGTAGCTTCCTGCTTCTGGTGCTTACACTGGACAGAGTACAGGTTAGGACTGTACCTTCCTTCATGTCCAAGGTGGTACCTGACTTTTTCTTTCAATCTGTCCATATTGTTGCCCTCGTTGGTTGGAGCGGTGGATGTGGCATCCCTTGGATGTGCGGAGACATCTATTGCATTAACTTAGGGTTACTGAGACCTTGCGGAGAACAGATCGTCTCTTCGTACTTCATGAGAAACAGCTTCTCGTCCCACAGTGGCAGTTTGGATTAAAGATGTGATCACAGCGGCTTAGGTGAATGTGGATAAGCCATTACCCAGGCTAATTAGGGCTCGTTCGACAGTGCTAACGGTATTTATTTATTTAGATTTATATTCCACTTTTTGCACTTTTTTCAGCACTTCAAAGTGGATTACATTTAGGAACTGGTACCTTGGACAGTTATAGTTTCTTTCTTTGTTGGAGATTTGCCTAGCAGTGAAGTTGCCTTGGTTATATCCCTTCTCCAATCATTATTGTATGGTGGTGAGGGTTCGAGAAGTTGCGTCTTTTGCCGGAGCGGTGTTGAGAACGTGAGCAGCCTCCTCCCTTACGAGGAAGTAGTTTTGGTACATCCCTCTTGTGGGGACTGGCCTGCCTGGATTCAGAGGAAGGTGAAATTACTACTTACCTGATAATTTCCTTTCCTCTCTGAGAGGCAGGCCAATCCACAATCCTGCCCTGAGCTGCCTGTACAGAACTGTACTGATTTTTCTATTTGTCCTTTCTCAGGGACATTATTTGAGGTAGAATTCGTAGGCCTATGCAGATCTTCGGGTCATCTAAGGGCCTTGTAAGTGTTTGCCTTCTTTGTCTGTTACGGCTTCTGCATTTCCTTCTCGTCTGAGCCCAGTGCTTTGCTCGCTGGAAGAAAAAAAAGAAGTGAATGAGTGGGGGAGGAAGTGTTTTTAACTCCGGACTTACAGTTCTAGTGTTAATTAGTTGCCACAGTCTGCTTTTGCGGAATACTGGAACACTGACGTCAGTACAGGGCTATATGAGGGTGACATCAGCGAGTCAGTTGGTTTCTGTCTCCATCTGCTGGTAGGTGTGCATAACCCACTTATGTGGACAGGCTTGCTTGTCCTAGAGGAGAGAAAATTATCAGCTGAGTAGTAATTTCACCTTCCTGGGTTTTTGAATTCTGGATGTCTGACTCCTGTGTGGGTGTAGTGGGGTGGATATACAGGATGCTGCAAAGTTGGGGAAATTGGCTATCTGAGTTACAGATCTTGTTCTACCAGAGCCCACTGTAACCCATTTATTCCTGGGTTTCTGAATCCGCTGGGAGAGGCAATCTGGATGTACAATCTATTTTGCCCTCTACTGTTGATGATTGCATCAAGTTAGGGATTGGTCTGCCTCACTCTAGCCTGCGAGCCTTGCAGACGCTCCAAACATCCACAGCCCGTTTAGTTATAAGAAGCTTTCCTTGGGATCATGCAACTCTACTGCTGTGTGAATTACTTCAGTTGCTGCTGTAGCAGTAGATTAAATTTAAAATTTTAACCCTTGTTTTTAGATCACTGAAGGTTAATGGTCCATGATTATTATTTTAACTTGTTATTATAATGTTTAGTTTGGCAGATCCACTATAAGCAGATTATAAATGTTATTAAATAAATAAAAAGATAAGCCCAGAGGAACCAGACCTATAGGAATCCTAAAGGAGGGACCTGTGTGATCTCCAAAGTTCCTATATTGCATCAGCTTTCTTTCTGCATCCTACGCAGTATGGTAGAGAGAACTCATTGATTTTCTTAACTTCTCTGAATATTTCTATAAAGACAGCTTAGATAAGTTTTCATAGGCATCACATAAAGCTTTCTGCTAAGTCATAGAATTCTTTAATATCAGAGATACCATGTGTTGATTATTTGATCCTTCTGAATGTCTCATCTCAGGTTATTGGTAGCTTTCCATGCCATTGTCACTTACACATGATTAATTCCTTCTTTTTATATCCAGCAGACAATGAGGTCATACAGAAAGAGAAGAGGGAGGAGAATCGAGAAGAACACCCTATAGTATTAGCACTTACACCAAGACAATCAGGAAATGTCTGTGAGAATCTTGCCCAGAGGACTGAGGGGGGAGACATTAGCCAAAGACAGCAGGAATCAGAGAAGAAGGAGCAAGACTCTGCAGGAGACTCACCTGATGGAGTCACTGCTTGTGAGAGAAGTGACAGGGAGTTCACAGACATCCCTGAGCACCAGAGACATCTGAGAAGAGAGAATCCCTTCCAAAGTAATAACAGTGATCAAATAACTTCTGACTTCCAGCAGAAAGAGGAGGAAGGGAAGAAATCCTTTCACTGGGACACCTGTGGGAAAAACTTTAATAGAAAGTGTCATTTTGTGTTGCACCAGAGAAATCACCCAGGAGCAAGACCTTTTCCATGCAAACAGAAGTTATCTCTGAAATTACACCAGAGAATCCACACTGAAGGGAGCACTTGCACTTGTATCGAATGCAAGAAAACCTTTTCTTGCAGGGAATCCTTATTAATACACCAAAGAACGCACACAGGTAAGAGACCCTCTCATTGCCCTCAAGATGGAGAATCTTACAGTTCTGAGTTCTCTTCATTACATCATCAGAAAATGGAGATTGAAGAGAGAACATTTTCATGTTCTGAAAGTGGAGAAAACATTCAAATGCAAGACCTAATAATGAACCAAGCAATACAGAGAGAAGAATTATTCATTAGTACTGATGGTGACAGAAACTTCAATCAGAAAGGAAACTTCACAAGAAAACGAAAATTCCAACCAGGAGAGAGAGCATTTTCAAGTAATGAATGCAATAAAAGTTTATGTGAGGGGGAAGTCATTTTAAGAGGCAGAAAAAAACTTAATGGTGAAAGACCATTGTCTTGCATTCAGTTTGAAAAAAGCTTCCGTGGTAAGGCAGTTGACTCAGAACAGAAGAAAATCCCCAAAGTAGAAAGTCAATTTATATGCACTGAGTGTGGTAAAAGCTTCAGCCAGAAGTGCAAACTCATTATCCACCAGCGAATCCACACCGGAGAAAAAACATTTAAATGTATTGAATGTGGTAAAAGCTTCAGTTGGAAGAAATCTCTCATATTGCATCAGAGAATTCATACAGGAGAAAAACCTTTTGAATGTAGTGAATGTGGTAACAGCTTCAGTCAGAAGACATTTCTCATGCAGCATCAAATGGTCCATACTGGAGAAAAACCATTTAAATGTACTGAATGTGGTAAAAGCTTTAGTCGGAAGCCATCTTTCATGCGGCATCAGAGAATCCATACTGGAGAGAAACCATTTAAATGTACTGAATGTGGTAAAAGCTTTAATTGGAAGCCATCTTTCATGCGGCATCAGAGAATCCATACTGGAGAGAAACCATTTAAATGTACTGAATGTGGTAAAAGCTTTTATCTGAAGCCATATCTCATCGAGCATCAGAGAGTCCATACAGGAGAAAAACCATTTGAATGTAGTGAATGTGGTAAAAGCTTTAGTCGGAAGACATATCTCATGCAGCATCAGATATTCCATACTGGAGAAAAACCATTTAAATGTACTGAATGTGGTAAAGGCTTCAGATCCAAGGCAGGTCTTACATTGCATCAGAGAATCCATACTGGAAAAAAACCATTTACATGTACTGAATGTGGTAAAAGATTCACTCGGGAGGCGCCTTTCATTTTGCATCAGAGAACACATACTGGAGAAAAACCCTTGAAATGTACTGAATGTGGTAAAAGCTTCAGTCAGAAGACATCTCTCATGCAGCATCAGAGAATCCATACTGGAGAAAAACCATTTAAATGTCCTGAATGTGGTAAAAGCTTCAGTCACAAGACATCTCTCATGCAGCATCAGAGAATCCATACTGGAGAAAAACCCTTTAAATGTACTGAATGTGGTAAAGGCTTTTGTCAGAAGCAATCTCTCATGCAGCATCAGAGAATCCGTACAGGAGAAAAACGATTTAAATGTCCTGAATGTGGTAAAAGCTTTAGTCGGAAGACACATCTCATGCAGCATCAGATATTCCATACTGGAGAAAAACCATTTAAATGTACTGAATGTGGTAAAGGCTTCCGCGACCAAACAGCTCTTAAAGTGCACCAGAGAATCCATACTGGAGAGAAACCATTTAAATGTACTGAATGTGGTAAAGGCTTCAGATCCAAGGCATGTCTTACACGGCATCAGAGAATCCATACTGGAGAAAAACCATTTAAATGTCCTGAATGTGGTAAACGCTTCAGTCAGAAGACATCTCTCATGCAGCATCAGAGAATCCATACTGGAGAAAAACCATTTAAATGTACTGAATGTGGTAAAGGCTTTTGTCAGAAGCAATCTCTCATACAGCATCAGAGAATCCATACTGGAGAAAAACCATTTAAGTGTACTGAATGTGGTAAAGGCTTCAGTGACCAAACATCTCTTTCATTGCATCAGAGAATGCATACTGGAGAAAAACCCTTTAAATGTACTGAATGTGGTAAAAGCTTCAGTCAGAAGACACCGCTCAAATTGCATCAGAGAATCCATACTGGAGAAAAACCATTTAAGTGTACTGAATGTGGTAAAGGCTTCAGTGACCAAACATCTCTTTCATTGCATCAGAGAATGCATACTGGAGAAAAACCCTTTAAATGTACTGAATGTGGTAAAAGCTTCAGTCAGAAGACATCGCTCATATTGCATCAGAGAATCCATACTGGAGAAAAACTATTTAAATGTACTGAATGTGGTAAAGGCTTTTGTCAGAAGCAATCTCTCATACAGCATCAGAGAATGCATACTGGAGAGAAACCGTTTAAATGTACTGAATGTGGTAAAAGCTTTACTCGGAAGCCATCTTTTATGCGGCATCAGAGAATCCATACTGGAGAGAAACCATTTAAATGTACTGAATGTGGTAAATGCTTTAATTGGAAGCCATCTTTCATGCGGCATCAGAGAATCCATACTGGAGAGAAACCATTTAAATGTACTGAATGTGGTAAAGACTTCAGTGACAAAACATCTCTTACATTGCATCAGAGAACGCATACTGGAGAGAAACCGTTTAAATGTACTGAATGTGGTAAAAGCTTTAGTCAAAAGCACTCTCTCATGCAGCATCAGAGAATCCATACTGGAGGAAATTCATTTAAATGTACTGAAGGTGGGGAAACAAGTCATTCTTGCAAATTGGACAGATAATTACCCCCCTAACTATGACAATTGGTTCCAGAAAATGATTCGCCTTTGCTCTATGGAGCACGCTATTATTAAGCCAGAGTCACCAAAGAGATCTGTGCAGACTAAGCTCATGTGGGCAGCGTTTACAAAATATTTAACTCCACGCATTGGAAATTATCGAGATCCATGGGCTTTGGAAAAGACGACATACAACTGCCAGATGATGCAATGAGCCTTCTTCACCAGCGGACAAGTTTATTACTCAGAGAACACGACATAAGGATCTTGGAATACTGGCATAAAGACATTTATACTTATTAATCCCGTGTACAGTGGGTGGGTAGAGGGGGGGAGGGGGGGAAATAGGGAGGGCTGGAGTTTTTTGAAGGGGGAGGTTAAAATTCTAGGTTTTGCTTGTTCAATATCATTCATTGTTGTGTAACAGTACTTTTATTTCTTTGAGAGTTGTGCTTTGTAAATCTTTGAAAAACCTAATAAAGTTTAAAAAAAAATAAATGTACTGAATGTGGTAAAAGCTTTAGTCAGAAGACATCACTCATGCAGCATCAGAAAATTCATACTGGAGGAAAATCAAGTTAATGTACTGTGTCTGGTAAAACTTCAGTAGAAAGGAAGACTTTGCAAGCCACCAGAAAAGTTGCACAGGAGTCAAATTCAGTTAATATGCTTTCATATAGTTTTGGAATAGAAGACTGGCCTAATAAAGATATTAAAATGCTGGATGCAAGAACAATAAAACTTCTCCATTTCCATCACATAAGCTATAAGAATCAGGGGAGGTTGATATTCAGATGTCAGAAAACTGGATAATTAGGACTTATCCATCTATCTTACTGCTACTGAATATCCAGTTATGTTCAATGGCTGAGTAAGTTATGGGTGGGCAGTGGGTGGATCGGAGCAGTGCTACTTAGCTGAATATGTTATTCAGCTAAGTAGCGATTTTGGCAACATGGGGGTTTTGCATGATTTGTAGTTTATTTTTTTGCCATGTGACACTTTTCCCCAGAGAGCTCATTCCCTGTGTGCTGGCTTGCAGGTAGTGTTTGACCGCTGCACTGTAGTTCAGGCAGAGGCTTTGGATGCTGCCTTGACTGAAGGTGGCTTGATCAGCATTCACATCCCAGCAGCCCTGAGTACATGTAACACTAAAACACACCCTGCAGTGCCATTGGCCAGAAAGCTCACTATTAATACTGTGTTTCCTGATTGGCCCTGGAGACAGAGAACTTACCCTGAGGGTTCTGGAACTCTCCAGACTCAGCTAGCAGTGAAGAGGAAGATCTCTGTGCTGAGGCCCTGTTCAGCTTCCGTGGACCCGTTCCAAACAAATGAGAGTGGACAGCCTTTTTCCTGACCTCCCCAGCTAAGTATTGAAAGTGTTCAGTTAACTTTTGCAGTATCGTCCTTTTTTGCCTATTTCTGTTTACAGTTTAAATCTTTTATCTGGTCACTGTTCCTACTTTTTCTTAATAAACTTATTGGTTTGTTAGCTCTCCCTGTCTTGAACTAATGATCCCAATAATCTGTAATGATGGTCTGGGGGTGTATTTCTAGGAACTGTGTGACCCTTGTTGTGAGGGGCCTCAGTGTCCCTAGAAACCACCAGGGGATAGCTTGTGGGTGGGCAATTTGCCAAGAGGCAAGCAGGAATTCAGGTGGCAGGTACCAGTATAAGAACATAAGAAATTGCCATGCTGGGGTAGGCTGGCCTGGGCAGTGCTTGGCGGGATCTTCCAAGTGACCACAGGGTTACCCTGAGTGAATGTTAGGGATGGCAAGTGGCGTTACACAATAGACCTGTTTTTTTTCTGGTGGCAAAGGTGACATCAGGCTCAGTGCGTGGGGTGAGTGTCATCACTCATTAAGTGGTTCAGAGTGTTTTTTGCTCTGCAACTTCCATACACAGAGCATAGTGAACGAGTGCAGCAGTAACAGGGTCCCTTTCCCCATTCAGCTTTGTGGGCAGGGTTAGGAGTGTTACGTTCTGTGTGTGTTGAACTAGAAAGTGGGCCCTTAGACTGTGGCAAGAGTTGACTCCACCCACAGGGAGGAGCCTTGTGGGGACTCACCACAGCAGGATCGTAGGGCAGTTATTGGGGAGGCTACGAGTGTCTATATAACGGAAAGATTGTCATTATGTATATATGGGGTATGGTGTAACTTGTGCTTTGTACAGTGGGTGACAGAATCGCGTTCTATGTAATTTGCCGCTAATATGGGAGAACTCAAAATATGTTCTTGGAATGTTAAAGGTCTAAATACCCAACGTAAGAGAAAATGCCTACTAGAAGATGCAATCTGGGATCGGGTAGATATCCTGTTATGCCAGGAAACACATTTGAGGAAAAAATATAAAATATTAATGATCTCCACCCATTTTCCCAATCAATATTTCTCAGCGGCAACTAAGGATAATAAATATGGTGGGGTAACGATCCTTTTTGCTAAATCTGTTACTGTGAACGTACTCTCGGTTGTGCGTGATACCGAGGGTAGATACCTTATCCTTAAATTTATGTTGGGCTCGGCCATATATACATTGATTAACGTGTATGCACCAAATTCTGGGCAAGGGCCATTCTTGATACAACTATCCTATACTATGAAGCAATGAGTGAGGGCAAACTCCTAATTGGAGGCGATTTTAATTTGACTAGATATCCGTTCCTAGATTCTAGTAAGGGACCTGGTGATTATTCGAGAGCTCACAGAAAGGGATTAAAATTCCTCCTGCAAGAATGGAACTTAATTGACGCATGGTATTTTATTCTAAGGTGCACCAGTCTTATTCCCGGATTGACTGTTTCTTAGTTAACAAAGCCCTGATGAATAAAGTACAGGATATGGGGATAGAGCCCATAACCTGGTCAGACCATGCAGCCATCTGGAACACACTAAAGGGCTTGGGGGTTCAATCTGGGGAGTGATATTGGAGACTTAATGAAAGCCTTCTAAACAATCAATATTGTGACGTTTTGGAACAGGAAATGACACAATGTTTACAGGAAAACATTAGGGAAGATGTAACAGCAGCTACAGTTTGGGAATGCTTTAAAACGGTGGCTCAGGGTAAACTGATAGCAAGGGCATCATATTTGCAGAAAAAAACAAATGAAAAACGTTTAAGTATACTACAAAGAATTGGTAAATTAGAAACTGGACACAAGCGGGGAGTAGACTTTAGAACGGGCCATTCCCTGTACGTACCAGGATCAGTCCAGACGGTGGGTTATGTCCCCCGTCCAGCAGAGGGAGTCAGACCAAACTTCTAGGGGAGGAGCTACATACGCCAATATCCCAGGTCTCGTAGCCCAGTAGTGTTCTGACTCCAGCAGAAGGAGCAGGGGAATTCCAGTTCCCCTTGTTTTCAATAGCTTGGTGGAGTTTTCTTGTCTCACCTAGGCTACTATTTTTGCTTTCTCTTACCTTATTTTCTAAGGGATCAAGCTGACAAAAAAAAAACAGAAAAGTAAAATTTTGAAAGGGGGCTGGTTGTAGTTCGGAGCTCTTCACTCCGTTGACTCCCCCCCCCCCCCCCCCCCATGCTACTTGCTGACAGGCCTGTTTCTTTCCTTACTGTCTCCCCTCTCTAGAGTCGGGTAAGTGTTTGTTTTTTATTTCTTCACAGGCTTGTCTTTTTCGCGCCAGACCGCCGGGGATGCATGTTAGAGGTTCTAACCTCTCCCCCTCCCTCCCCCCTCCATTCGTGTCCGCCCCACGACGTAATATTCCCCGGGGCCGCTACCGCTGCCAGAAGGTCCCATTCGCCGTCGGTTCTTCAGCCTCCCAGGTCGGTGGGGCTCTTGGGGCGGTCTTTTAGCTGCGGCTTTCCCTTGGCGCTGAAGAGCGAGTATTTCGCGCCCCTCCCCCCGGACCCGTCATGCCGAGAGCGGCTGTCTGCAAGGCGTGCGGCCGGCTCGGGGGTCGCCTATCGCGGGAGGGGCTTTGCACGAGCTGCCTCCCCGGTGGGGAAGGTGGCTCGCGACAGGGGGGGGGGGCAGCGCTGGAGATTGCGGGCAGGACCGCGAGGGAGGACAGCGACAGGCCCTGTTCCCGCTCAGTGCGGGAACGGCGGCCATTTTGCGGCAGGACATGTCTGAGGCAGGAGCCTCTGAGGACGAGTCAGTGGCCCCGTTCCTGACGCTGCCTCCTGTTTTAGCCCCTATTCTCGACCCTGCGTCTCGAGTTCCTTCGGGGGAGCCATCTGGGGGACCTCCTTTGGGGGTTCCAGCTTTTTCACCGGAGTTTGTGCTTTTGATGCACAATGCTTTTCTTCAGCGGCTGGCTCAGCCGCCAGATTTCAGCCAGGGGCCTTCTCCTCCCAAGCTGGCAAGGACGGACCCCCCCTTGGGGGGGGGGCTACCTGGGGAGGTGACACACAGCCCACGGGGACGACAGGTGCGCCCCGGGATCTCCCCATTTCGCCCAGAGCCTATCCCTCTCCACAGGGAGGGGACCGGTCCCTGATCCGACCGGAGAGGATCCTTTGTTAGCGGCCCAGCTGGAGGGGGACGACCCTCGGGTGCTCCATATTTTTCAATGGGACGAGTTGGATGATTTGATTCCATACATCTTGCAGGAGTTAGATATTGACCCTCCCCCAGAGCCGCTGGGACCCGACCCCAAGGCAAAGAAGGGGGACCCTCTTTTGGCCGGGCTCCGTCCGCTGGCCAAGGCTTTCCCTACTCACCCTACTTCGCTTCAGTTGCTTTCGAAGGAATGGGATGCCCCCAAGGTCACCCTAAAGGTCAGCAGGGCAATGGAAAAACTGTATCCCCTACTAGAGGAGTTTCTGGAGCTGCTTAAGGTCCCTGCGGTGGATTCCGCGGTCTCTGCGGTCACTAAGCATACCACTATCCCGGTCACAGGGGGCACGGCGTTGCAGGATTTTCAAGATAGGAAGTTAGAGGTTTACCTCAAGAGGGTCTTTGAGGTATCGGCGCTAGGGGTGTGAGCAGCCATCTGTAGTTCTCTGGCGCAAAGGGCAGGACTCCGCTGGGTCCAACAACTTCTCACCTCCCAGGATCTTCCCACATAGGAGGCACTCCAGGCAGACCGTTTAGAGGCCGTGATCGCCTATGGGACGGACGCTTTATATGATCTCTTGCGGGTCCTGGCCCGTTCTATGGTGGCCGTGGTCTCGGCACGCCGCCTCTTGTGGCTGTGCAACTGGTCAGCTGATTCCTCCTCGAAGACTTGTTTGGGATCCCTCCCTTTCAAGGGAAAGTTCCTCTTCGGGGAAGAACTGGACCAGATCATTAAGTCCCTGGGTGAGAATGCAGTACACAGACTTCCTGAAGACCATCCACATTCTACTAGGTCCTTCAGTGCCTCGAGGAATCACTTTCGTTCGCAACGCCGCTTTCGTAGTACGAAACAACAGACCCCTCGGACACCATATTTCCGTTCTCAATCATGGAACTGGCCTTTTCGAGGTTGCAGGCCCGGCAAGGACGGGCCGGGCCACGGAGCGTCTTCCAAACCAACTCAATGATGCCAGGCCGACCCACACGACGTCTCCCAGGATAGGGGGCCGGCTTTCGCTCTTCTACGAGGAGTGGGTTCGAATCAAGTCGGATCAGTGGGTCCTGGATATTCTAAAGCACGGTTACGCATTGGATTTTGTACGCGCCCCCAGAGACTGGTTCATTTTCTCTCCATGCGGCCCCTTCACAAGCAGCTGGCTGTTCGACAGACCCTGGACCATCTTCTCACGCTGGGGGCCATCGTACCTGTTCCCGCCTCCGAGTTGGGCAGGTGTCACTACTCTATTTACTTCGTGGTTCCCAAGAAGGAAGGCACCTTCCGTCCCATTCTGGACCTCAAGTTGGTCAACAAATACCTCGAGGTACCACGTTTCAGGATGGAAACCCTTTGCTCAGTGCTGGCGGCGGTACACCTGGGAGAATTTCTGGCCTCTCTGGACCTCACGGAGGCGTATCTACATATCCCAATCTGCAGGCCGCATCAACGATTCCTCCGCTTCAAGATTTTGGGGCAACATTTTCAGTTCCAGGCCCTTCCCTTCGGATTGGCGACGGCTCCTCGCATCTTTACGAAGATTATGGTGGTGGTGGCGGCGGCCGCCTTACGCAGGGAGGGGATTCTAGTCCATCCTTACCTGGACGATTGGTTCATCCGGGCGAAATCCCTGGATCAGGGCTATCGTGCGGTCAACAGGGTGGTACAACTGCTTCAATCCCTGAGATGGATCATCAACTCTACCAAGAGCCACCTCGTGCCATCTCAGTCCTTGGACTTCCTGGGAGCGTGGTTCGACATGAAGACGGGCATGGTCTTTCTGCGTCCAGAGCGTCCATGCCTTGTGAGACCAAAAACAGCGTTTTTCTACACTCTCGTGGCCCATAGAGTGGGATTATCTGCAGGTCCTGGGATCCATGGCATCTACTATCAATCTGGTTCCCTGGGCTTTTGCTCATATGCGCCCTCTTCAGTGGGTCCTTCTTTCCTGCTGGAAACCAGTATCGCGAGATTTTCGGGTTCTCCTTCCCATACCTCGCCTCGCCGCAGAAAGTCTCCTCTGGTGGTTGAACCCCACCCACTTGGCCCGGGGGATTTCTCTGGAACTGCCGGACTGGGTAGTAGTCACCACGCGTGCCAGTCTATTAGGCTGGGGAGCGGTTTGCCAGTCCTGATCTCTACAGGGGGTGTGGACGAAAGCTCAAGCGCAATGGCCAATCAACCGGCTGGAGACCAGAGCTGTTCGCCTAGCACTCCAGGGCTTCCTTCCCTTGGTTCGCCAGCGCGCGGTCAGAATACTTTCAGACAACGCAACCACTGTGGCATACATAAATCGTCAGGGAGGCTCACGGAGTCGTCGCGTCTCTCTGGAGACGGACAGCCTGATGCAGTGGGCGGAGACCCATCTCCTTCGCTTAGCGGCATCACACATTGCAGGAGTGGACAACGTACAGGCGGACTTCCTGAGTCGACAACATCTAGACCCCAGAGAATGGGAGCTCTCGGAAGATACAATGTGTCTGATAGTTCAACATTGGGGGATGCCCCACATGGACTTCATGGCCACAGCCCGCAACGCGAAAGCCCATTGCTTCTTCAGCCGCAGAAGAGAGCGCGGCGCAGAGGGGGTCGATGCGCTCGTGCTGCCGTGGCCGCGGCAGATCCTCCTGTATGTGTTCCCTCCGTGGCCCCTGGTGGGCAAAGTGTTCCGGAGGGTAGAGGGCCACCGGGGACTGGTAATTTTGGTGGCACCTGAGTGGCCTCGTCGGCCGTGGTTCGCGGATCTACTCAACATGGCGGAGGGGAGTCCCTTATGCCTAGGTCATCTCCCCCAACTGCTTTGGCAAGGGCCAATATTTTTCGACGAGGCGTCTCGCTTTTGTCTTGCAGCCTGGCTTTTGAGAGGCGCAAGTTGAGGTGCCATGGTTATCCGGAGGCCGTGATTTCAACGTTACTTAGGGTACGCAAGACGTCCACTTCCGTCGCCTATGTCCGGGTGTGGAAGGTCTTTGAGTCTTTGTGCACGTCGCGCTCTATACGTCCGTCTCACGCTTCGATTCCACAGATCCTATCGTTCTTGCAGGCGGGCCTGGACAAGGGTCTATCTTATAATTCTCTGCGTGTCCAGGTTGCCGCTTTGGGGGCTCTGCTCCGTCACGATGAGGACATCCTGCTTTCGTCTCATCCGGATGTGGTCTGCTTCCTCAAAGGCGTAAAGCACTTGCGACCACCTCAACAGGCTCCTTGTCCCTCTTGGAGCCTCGGGTTCTTGCTGGACCTCTCTTTGAGCCTCTTCATTCTTCTACTCTCAAGGACCTCACCCTCAAGATGATTTTCTTGGTGGCGATTAGTTTGGCACGCCGCATTTCAGAGCTGCAGGCGCTGTCTTGTAGGGAACCGTATCTCAGATTCACTGACACGGGTGTCACCTTGCACACGGTGCCCTCCTTTCTCCCCAAGGTGGTTTCGACTTTTCATCTTAATCAGACAGTGGAATTACCTTCCTTCTCACCGGATGTCTCTTGGGATCTACGCAAACTTGATGTCAAATGCTGTCTGATGTGTTACCTGGAGGTCACCAACGAGTTAAGTCTCTCTGACCACTTGTTCGACCTCCGGTCGGGTCCTAACAAAGGTTCTAGGGCCTCTAAGACGACCATCGCCTGCTGGTCGAAGGCTGCAATTGCCGCAGCATACATTGGAGCGGGGAAGTCACCTCCTCTGGCAGTCAAGGCCCATTCTCTTCGCTCGCAAGCTACCTCCTTTGCGGAAAGTCTTTCCGTCTCTGCGCAGGAGAGCTGCAGGGCTGCCACTTGAAAGTCTCTCCATACATTTGCTCATCACTATCGTCTGGATGTCCGGTCCTCGAACTTCGGTTCCTTTGGTGACAGAGTCCTCCGAGCAGGGCTATCTATGGCTCACCCTTAGGGATGCTTTGGTACATCCCATCGTCTGGACTGATCCTGGTACGTACAGGGAAAAGAAAATTATTCCTTACCTGCTAATTTTCGTTCCTGTAGTACCAAGGATCAGTCCAGACGCCCTCCCTATACTTTGGGGGTCTGTTTGGGAAGCCTCTGCTCGTTTCTGGGTTCGGGCTTATTGCTGCCCTCCCCGGACCTACGGGGAGGATTCTTCTTACAGTGCTGTTGCAAGTTCTCAGTTGAGACACAAGTTGTTCTCCATTTGCTAGGTGTTTTTGGTTCGGTTTTTACTGGTTTCTTCACTTGATCCCTCCGTCTCTTCTCTGTTCTGGCTTTGTTATCCTGTTTACTGAGTTAGGAGACCTGGGATATGGGCTTATGTAGCTCCTCCCCCAGAAGTTTGGTCTGACTCCCTCTACTGGACGGGGGACATAACCCACTATCTGGACTGATCCTTGGTACTACAGGAACGAAAATTAGCAGGTAAGGAATAATTTTCTTACAGCTAGCGCATTTACACAGTGAATTAAAGGATTTATCCTTACAGGATGTTGCCTTTCAATTGGACAAAGCTAAACAAGCGTTTTTCGAGGGGGGGTAATAAGGCAGGAAGCCAGTTAGCTAGGAAATTGAGAGCTAGGATGATTCATAATCCAATACTGAAAATTCGGTTGGAAACCAGAGAAGTGGTCACAGACAATGATAGTATATGTAATCGATTTACCCAATTTTATCAGCAACTACACTGGGAGATCTGATATCACCAAACAAGGCATAGAAAACTATTTAGCTGATATACCACTTCCTTGTTTGGATGAATCTCGAGCTGGGACACTAAGTCAAGCTATCACAGAGTTGGAGGTACTCCAAGCTATTAAAGATTTAAAATTGGGAAAATCTCCAGGTATAGATGGCTTTACAGCCTGCTTCTATAAAAAACTCACCAAGGTGGTATCTCAACCTTTGGTGGCAGCATTTAATAGTCTATTGGAAGATGGGCAAATTACCACTCATGCCTACAAAGCAGGAATTACTATCTTAGCTAAGCTGTGTAGAGACAACACTCAATGTGGATCATATAGACCCATCTCTTTAATAAATTTGGATTTAAAAATCTTAGCAAGGGGATCACGTGATGTGCTGAGCCAGCAGGACGTGCTTGTCTCTGGCTCCCAGGCCCACCTCGTATATCGTGGCCCATCTGAGCGCGTAACTACCTTTGAACATCTCGGAGCCACACTAATTTTTGCACTTGCATGTCCACTATTCGAACCTGGTGTAGGACATCGCCTGGTATGACTACGAAGGGCGGGCGGAGGGAGAAGGAAAAACCGCGGGCTGCTGAGGCCAAGATGGCGAGCGCCAGCGAGGGTGATCAGCCTCCCGATACCCCTGCTCCTACTCTAACGGAGATCAAGGCAGCTATTAAGGAGGCCTTGGATGAGAAGTGGTCTCTGATACACTCGGAGCTCGGGGAGGTTCGCGATTCTATTGCGGCTTTGCATCCCCGGCTGGATCAGATCGAATCCCGCGTGTCTGACTTGGAAGATGGCGCGGGGACGGTATCCGGCACCGTTGCCTCGCACGCTAAAACCATCACAGCGCTCACACAAAAGATTGAGGACTTGGAAAACCGGAATCGCAGGGACAACTTGCGTTTTATGGGCTTCCCCGAGGAGATAATGGAGCGGTCCTTGTGTGCACTGCTGGAAGACTGGCTGCCGACTGCCCTAGATCTCCCACACCTCCGAGAGAAATTGGTCGTCGAGAGGGCACATAGATTGGGATCTCGACCTGGCAATTCGGGGAGGCCTCGCCTTGTCATCGCTAAAATCCTAAACTCCGCTCATAAGGCGGAGGTGTGGCGGGCCTCCCGTAACAAAACCCAGCTGACCTACCAGTCGAGTCCCATTCGAATTTTCCAGGACTACTCTGCGACTGTTTCTGAGGCCCGCAGGAGGTTTTCCCCACTCTGCACATCTTTATATAACCGTGGGGTTAAATTCTCGCTCCTCTACCCGGCCCGCCTTCGGCTGTGGCATGCCGAGAAAATACATACCTTCGACTCGCTGACCGCAGCTCAAAGCTTCCTCGAGACCATGGCGGATGGTTGAAGATCAGCGGCTTTTTGTTCATTTCCCTTTACCTTCTTTTATCAAGATGGCGGCGATGTGTGTGGTGGCGATTTTCGGGCGGAGGCTATTTTTCCACTCCCTGGATAATGGCCGGGCGCTGCCGTCTTCCTTATGGCGCTTGGTTTTTTTGTTCCTTTTTAGATTTGTTCTAGTTTGCTTCTCCACCAAGTTTTTTTGTATGCGCCCAAGCGGTTGGTTCCTTTGCTCGGGGCGGCGTGGAGACCGAGGGAACACAGAGGCCCGCTTTGCTTCATCATCAGGTGATCGCCGTCTCCGCGCACGGACTTTGTTTGACTACCTTGGTTTCCTTTTTGGGACGCTCTCTTGACTTATATGGGGGTTTTTATTTTCCTTTTTCTTTTCTTCTCCTTTTTGGAGTTTGGTCTTGGGGATTAGACCATTTTTGCCGAGGCTTGTGGTTGGGATCAGGCCCGGTCTCTAACTTGTTTAGTATAACCAGTTTTGTGTGTGCGGGCTGGGAGTTATCACAGGTTGCTGTTTTACATATGTTTTATGACTGTATTGTTTGTAGTGGCTGTGCTGGGCTGGGTTCACTGTTATTTACGGGGTGGACCTGGTCACATTGATGCGGATCCTTAAGCCCTCTCAGTGGAGGGCTCGGGTTGAGAGGCATTGGGGGAAGGGGGAGGGGGGGAGGGGCCACATTGGGACTTGGGAGGGGGAGGAGTCGTTGGGGGGAGGAAGGGTGGGATATTGGGGGGACCCCGAGAAACATAGTGTAGGGGACCCGAGTAGTATAACTCTTTTGGACCAGCGAGGTCTTCCTGGGGAGGGGGGGGGGAGGTTTGGGGAGGGGAGGGGGGGTGCGGGAACTGGGGTTAGGCCGGAGTCAGACAGACATTTATGCCTGGGCTACACAGCGGTGGGCTGGCGACATGCTGGGAAGGTCTTAGCTGGGAGGGCCTTTGCCAGTCACATTGCACTTGAGCACGTTATTACCTCGCGCTTAATTTGTGTCCATGAGTAATTCCACCCGAGTGGTCTCGTGGAACGTCTGTGGCCTACATTCCCCTATTAAGCGCACTAAGGTGCTTTCTTTATTGAGGAAGCAATCGGCGATGGTGGCTTTCTTGCAAGAGACCCACCTTACAGATTCCGAGCACGAAAAGCTCCGCCGCACCTGGGTGGGGGATGTGAGATACGCGTCGGCTACTACTAAATCGGCGGGTGTGGCCATCTTGCTGCACAAAAATCTCCCCATCTCTATTCGTACTGAACTAAAAGACCCTGGGGGACGTTACCTCATTTTGGTGGCGGAACTATACAATTGCCCGGTGGTGTTGTGTAATCTCTATGCGCCCAATACTTATGATTCCTGTTTTTATCGCACCCTGTACTCTCACTTGCTTCCATATTTGACTGACACCTTAATTCTGGGGGGCGACTTCAACACAATACGAGACCCCCATTTAGACGCTTCCCAGAGTCGGGGATGGGATGTGAGGGCGGGACGGGGTCCGGCCATGTTGGAATCTCGACTTCACCTCCTGGATGCGTGGCGGACCCTCCACCCCACCGAGCGGGATTATACACACCTTTCTAGGGCACATGCCTCCTTCTCACGGATTGATTACTTTCTACTCAGCTCCCACACTTTTTCACGGGTCCAGGGGGCTGGTATCGAGAGCATTGTGGTCTCTGACCACGCTCCGGTGTGGGTGGACCTGGAGTTTCAGCCGCCCTCTCTTGGCCCCAAGCAATGGCGTTACCCATACTATTTGGCCCAAGATGAGAAATTTGCAGACTTCCTGATGGGCAAATGGAAAGACTATGCCACCTTAAATCAAGCACATGTAACTAACCCCATATTGTTTTGGGACACTGCCAAGGCAGTGTTGAGAGGCGAGATTATATCTTATGTTTCTCACCGTCGTAGGGCCCTGGATAGACGGATTTTGACCTTGACTGAACAGGTCCGGCAGGCCAGGATGTCTCTGCTTCGTCATAGCACGGACGATGCCCGGGCATCCTATCTGTCCTCACAGCACGCTCTCAATTCCCTGCTCCATCAGAGGGCGAAAAAGAGTTATTTCTATTATAAATTTAAACTCTTTCAATATAGCAATAAAGCCGGGAAAATGATGTCCAATCTCATTAGGTCCTCCAGGACCAGCCGGTTTATCCCGGCTCTACGTACCTCCCCCACTGAAGTGATCCGGGACACACCAACGATTCTCCAACGCTTTCGGGATTTTTATTCCTCGCTCTATACTTCTGATGGGGGGGATGAGACCACCTGCCGCGGGTTTTGTGAGGGCTTGCCCCTACCTCGCCTGACCCAGGACCAGCGGGATAAGCTGAATGCTCCTATTACGGAGGGGGAGGTGCGCCTAGCGATTCATGGTTCCCCTAATTTCAAGGCCCCGGGACCCGATGGGTTCACTGCGGAATTTTTTAAATTGCTCATTGACTGTCTGGCCGCGCCGTTAACTTTGACATTTACCCAACTCATTGCTCAGGGTTTTTTTCCTGAACATGCTAATCTTGCGCATATAGTTTTGATACCCAAACCCGGCAAGGACTCCCTTCTTCCGGAGTCTTACCGCCCAATCTCACTGCTCAACTACGATCATAAACTGCTAGCTAAGATTCTGGCAGACAGATTGGCAGAGTGTTTGCCCAGCCTGGTAGGGGAGCATCAGGTGGGCTTTGTTCGCAATCGTTATGCGGTTTCCAATATTCGAAAAATTCTAGCGGCCATGACTATGAGTCAATGGATGTCCCACCCTTATCTAACCATCAGTTTTGACGCAGAAAAGGCGTTTGATAGGGTGGAGTGGCCCTATCTTTTCTATGTATTGCAGAGTTTGGGGTTTGAGGGCTTTTTTCTACAGGCTGTACAACTTCTCTACAGTGCGCCCAAAGCTCGCATAGTGGCTAATGGTTCACAGTCTGATGTCTTCTCAGTAGCGAGAGGTACCAGACAGGGCTGCCCCTTATCTCCCCTGCTGTTCCTCTTGCAGTTAGAACCACTGCTCCATGCTATCAATGAGACCCCGTCCATTCGGGGTATTCGTATGGGTGATACCATATTTAAATACGTAGCCTTTGCGGACGACCTCTTGGTTTTTATTACCAGACCCCACTCATCGCTCCCACCACTTTTAAAATTACTAGCCACCTTCGGGAAGTTCTCGGGCCTTCGCTTGAATGAATCCAAATCCTCGGTCTTGGCTTATCCCCCCACCCTGAGAGACACATGGTCGGGCCCCTTCCCTTTACAATGGGCGGGAGACAGCTTACGCTACTTGGGGGTTGATCTCCCCGCCAACCCGGAATCTATATATCACGCCAATGTTCCCAAACTCATTTGTCATACGCGAGAAGTCTTGGACACTTGGAGGGCGTTACCCCTTTCAACTGCAGGACGAGTTGCCATATTTAAGATGACCCTGCTCCCGAAATGGCTTTACCTCCTACAAAATGTGCCCTTATTTTTGAGGAGGCGGGATTTGGCAGCGGTGGAGAGTGCAATGCGCCGCTTTTTCTGGCGCGGGGGGAAATCTAGGCTGCCGTTTAAGTGGTTACAGAATACCTGGGCAAGGGGTGGCATGGGGGTTCCTGACCTGGCTCAATACAATCTGGCTTGCAATCTGAGGATACTCCGCAATTGGTTATTGGATACCTCCGATTATGCTCCCCTGCTGGTGGAACGGGCGCTGCTACACCCGTTGGCTCCTTCCTATGTGCTGCAGGCGGGGGCCAGTCACCTCCCCTCGGTCACGAACACCTCAGCGCTTACGAGGCCATTGCGGCGAACATGGCGTCGCTTGATGCACCTTCTACAGCTTCCTGTGGTCTGTGCCTACTTTCTTCCACTCCAAGGTAACGCGGAGTTTTCTCCTGGCTCTCAGTCGGCTATGTTTCGGATGTGGGCCAACAGGGGCATAACCCGCTTGGGCCATTTGTGGACCAGAGAGGGGGAGTTCATGAAGTTTTCAGAAGTTCAAACTCTTTACAAATTGGGGCCCCCACACACATTTCCATATATGCAGGTCCGACATTATGTCCGGACTTTATCAGTTGAGTCACAGGAGCTGGGCCTATATAATACACTTGATAATCTGTTTCATTTTGAGCGGTCCCGTGCCCCATCCCTCTCCAGTTATTACAGGGCGTTAAGACACAAAACTCAGGTAGATGTCTGCCTTCCATTGGTAGCCAGATGGAACGGGGATGGAGCTTTTTGTCTAACTGGTTTTATATTGCGTATTTGTTTTCGGCGGCTAACCAGGATCTCTTCCAACATGTACTATCGAGAAATGCAGTTCCGATTTTTAACACGGGCCTATGTTTCACCACAACGAGCTTTTCAATTGACCATTGCACAGTCCCCGATGTGTCCTCGTTGTCCGACAGTGGAGGGCTCCTTGTCTCATGCTTTTTGGACATGCCCCTCGGTACTTCGTTTTTGGCGCCGGATTGTTGATTATCTGGCAATTCTCTTGGACGTGGGCTTGCCTTTTTCCCCTATGTGGGTTTTATTTGGCTGCATTTCTCCAATTCGGGTACGAGATCCTGGCTCCCGCCTGCTGCTGCAAAAGGCCAGTTTAGTAGGGAAGAGGACAATCTTACAGGTTTGGAGGTCCCCGGATGCCCCATCTTTTGGGGCTTGGAGGAACCATTTCCACGCCCTGATGACCATGGAGAGCATGGCGGCACGAGGTTCTCCACGCCGACGACGTATCTTTCCCAGTGTTTGGAACTCATATATTCAGAGGCTCCCCCACCGCGCTCGGAGTTTGATATTGAATGATTGACTGGTGTCGGGTTCATCCGGCCCATTTTCTGTAGATCTTGTATCCCTTACCCAATGTATTTGTCTGTTTGTACGGCAAAGGGTAGGGGGGGGGGGAGGGAAGGGGATGGGGGGGGGGTAGATCTGCTGTATGTTAATTGGGGCTGTTTCCTGCGGAGCGGGATCTGACTACACCCGTCTCCATGTTGTTGTATATTACTGAAAACCCAATAAAAATCGTTTAAACAAAAAAAAAAAAAAATCTTAGCAAAAATCTTAGTGACTCGTTTGGGAAGGGTAACTACCCTACTGATCCACCCAGATCAGACCGGCTTTGTGCCTGGTCACTTAGCGGCAGATAATGTGAGAAGGGTAATAGATATCCTAGGACATGCTAAGGCAACTCAGCTTCCTATGATCTTACTCACAGTAGATGCAGAAAAAGCTTTGACTTAGTCCATTGGGAATATTTATTTTTGGTTTTAGAAAAAATGGGGATGGGGGTATTTTCTTAACATGGATTAAGAGGCTTTACTCTGACTTCCGGGGATGACGTTATCCGCGGCGGAAGCCTAAGGAACGAGCTTGCGACCCTCTCCCCCAAATCCTTTACCATCGCCGTGTAAAATGATTCCCCGTATCCCGGTGGCAAACAGCAGGGTCCTTCTCGCCTGGAGCGTTAACGCCGTGTCTCCGGGCAAAATCGGCATCGGGGAATGCGGTTTGTGCCATCGCCATGCCGGCACTGCTACGAAGCGGCAAAGCCACGTACCCAAAATGGCGGCCGGGGCCAACAGCCCGAAACAGCTAGCGTCTATCTCTGAAGACGTACTGCTCCAGATCTTGTCGAGAGTCTCCGCGGCTCTCGACAACAGACTAATAAAAATACAAACGGCCATGGATGATGTAAAGGCCTCAGTAGAGGGCCAGGCAAAGAGGCTGGACGGCGTGGAGCAGCGCGTGGGGGAACAAGATGATCGCCTCGTGGCCTCAGAACAGCAGGTACAGCTTTTGCTTAATCAAGAAGCTACTCTACTAGAGCGGATAGAGGATCAAGAAAATAGAAATCACCGCAATAATCTTCGAATCGTGGGCTTGCCGGAATCGGTGTCAGATCCTGAAATTTATGTATTCTTGGAGGACTGGCTTACAAATAAATTGGGTCTGGCACAGCTCGTGGGTCCACAGGATGGGACAGACGCGCGAGGTGGGAGGACGCTCGCGTCCTGTGATGGACCGCATTCTGAATTGGTCATAAAGTTCATATCATGAGAGAATATAGGAAACATCCTGTCCTGGAGTTCTTGGGCAGTAGAATACTTCTTTTCAATGATTTCTTGGCTGTGGTAACTGTACAGCGTTAAGTGCTGGCGTGTACAGAGCTACATAAATGTGGAATTACTTTCACACTGCTCTATCTGGCGTGGCTACGCATACAGCACGCAAATCAGACGCTGTTCCTGACTACCAAGGAGGAAGGGTCTCACTTCCTAACCACTCTGCCACCAGAAGGCCCTGCGTGAGCATCTGACTTCTCCGGTCTGGAGATACTGAGAATGTGGAATACTACAGACAAGACGTACTTCAGCCCTGCCGCATTCAGTAGGCTCCTGGTCACTATTACTCCTGTTACATGCCACGTGCTGCCTGGGTTCCCTTTACTGACTTTTGAATCTCCTTCTGTGTTGAGGGAAAGTTCCTAAGTCTCTCCATTTGCGCAGAGAGAAGGAGGCGATGGAACCACGAAAGGCCTGAACTCTGTCCCGGCTCTCGTTTTTTTGGAACGGGCCTCTATTATCCGCAGAAGGGTTCTCAGTTCATCCCTTGTTTTCCAGTTGTCTATCAAGATTAATTGGTTAAATTTCGTTGTTACTGTTCACTTTTCTGTGTTTTTGATCTGCTGGGGGGGGGGGGGGGTCAGAGGGGGCTGCCGGTACTCTCCAAGGGGCAGCGCTAGTGGCCTGTGCCTCTTGGAGTTCATGGGTATGAATGGCTATTTTGCAGAGATGTGTGTATGGTTGCAGGGGGATGGGTGGAGAAGGGGGGGGGAGTATATCATGTAAAGTGTTGCACCATGCGTATGCCGAGATTTTCATGCCAGACTGTGTCTACTACTCTTTTTGATCCTGGTGGCTTAGACTAGGGAGCCGCAGGACTTCACGTTCCAGATTCTACCTGCATTTTACCCTGGGGAGGGGGGTCTCGGCCTGGTTGATACCAATGGCTACTATAAAATGTACTTCTTTGGGAGAGGAAGTGACGTCAGCAGGGTGGATGGCAGCCTGAATCGCTGTCTCTCCCACGAGCAAACGAGCATCCCAAAACATCGGGCTTTCCGCCTGAGGCAGAAATAAATTTAATACATATTTCGAGAGCAGAAGCCGAGCGGATGACATCTAAAAGAAGACGCTCGATTTCAAACAGTTCTCATACCAGAAATCAGACGAGAACTCTGAGGCTGAAATAGCCAAGATGGCGGACGCGATGTCTGGGCCCGGACATAACTCTACCTCGGCTACAGATCAAGACCTTGCTACAACAGGCGATACCAGCGTCCCGACTCGGGCCGAATTTCGAGAGTGGTTCTGTGAGTTAAGGCTGGTTATTAAAAATCATAAAAGAGACATTATGGCAGCTATCGGGGAAATTAAAGAAGACATGGCGGAACTGGGACGCCGGCAAGATGATACTCAAACTCAGATGGAAGCGCAAGGTGAGGAGATAAAACGCTGAGCACTGATTTTTCGGGGCTGCAGCAAAATTATGAAGAATTATCTCTAAAGCTCGAAGATATTGAAAACAGAGCCCGTAGAAACACTCTTCGCTTCTGGGGTATCCCGGAGTCAGAGGAAACACAGAATTATTTTGAGATCATACAAGAGATCTGTAAAGGACTGGCGGGCCCGGAGGAAGGCTTGGACTCTGGGGAAAGTAACAACTTTAAACTGGATAGGGCTCATAGAGCGCTGGGGCCACGGCTGCAAAATCAGTCTAGAGATATCATTGTTTGCTTTCATCACTTCCAAGCAAAGGAGAAAATTCTGCAATTGGCGCGCCAGCCCGCCAATATCCAGTGGAAGGGCCATACTGTTTCTATATATGCTGACCTGGCAGCAGTGACCCTGAGACGCAGGCAAGAGCTCAAAGCTGTGACAGCGCTGCTCTGGAGGGAAAATCTGAAATACCGATGGCTCTACCCTTGTGGCTTACAGTTTACGAAGGAGGGCATCACCCATAGAATTAAAAATGGGTCTGACGCAGCCCAGGCACTTCGGGCAGCAGGCTATTCAGAGCAGGACGTGAAGGTGTCTACACCAGCACCTCCAGTGAGGAAACCAGAAGTACCAAGATGGCAGAGAGTTGAGAAGGGAGGTCGGCGATTGAAGAGAAATTCTCCTAGCCCAAATACTCCCTCTGCTTATACTTGAAGATGAGTTGCCGAGCACGGGAGTACTCAAGTACTGCTATTTTTTCATCTCAGAATGATGGATCCGGTCTGGGGTCCAAATTACTCTATAGTAGTTGGGGATGTTGTTTGACTCGTGGGACATATGATATCCTGCTGACTTTTCTCTCATGTCCACTTTCAGTCCTCTCCTCGGAGACGGCTGTCAAGGGAACCTATTGGGACAGGGGACGGGATGGGGAGGGGAGGGATGCTCTTGCTCCGATTTACTTGGTATACCTTATTAGTGTATGAAAGTTTCATGGTTGTTTCCTGTGTATATGGGATGGGGATTTTATCTTGTATTGCTTCTCAGGGACCTACAACTGAAATTTCCCATAGCGTTGTACTGTCACCTGATCAGCTCAACTATAAATTTGGGGAATATGTTATGATAAATTCTGCTAATTATGGGGACTAGAAATCATGGCTGATTTTAATGTGATCTCTCTAAATGTTAAGGGGTTGCAGAATCATTGCAAACGCAAAAAGCTTTTCATGGAATTACAACGATTGCAGGCTGCTGTTGTAATGATTCAGGAATCACATCTCACGAATAGATACCTTCATCTAATGCGATCCCCTAGGTATCCGTGTCAGTACTGGGCAGCAGCACATAAGCATTCTAAATACTCTGGAGTGGGTATTCTTTTCAGGGATGATTTCTGATTTAATGAGATTAAATGTGTAAGAGACCCAGAGGGACGATATTTAATAGTGGTCATCTCCCTTGGAGAACATGTATTCAGCTTAGTGACAGTGTATGCACCTAATCAGCATCAGGGGCAGTTTTTCCAATCGCTATCCATATAGTGCAAAATGCAGCGGAAAGGCTAATAATGATGGGAGGAGATTTTAACTTGACGCTTAATCCAACTCTGGATAATTCCAGGGGGATGTCTAATGTATCACGTAAAGATCGGGCGATTCTAAAAAGGATGATGACCTCTTTAAACTTGTTAGACGCTTGGAGGACGCGATTTCCTAAATCTAGAAATTACAGTTTTTACTCACGCCCGCATGATACCTACTCCAGAATAGATTTATTATTAGTCGATAAAGGACTTATTAATAGCATCACCCACGTAGATATCGACTCTATTACTTGGTCTGATCATGCCCCCATCTGGGCACAGCTATCTTTTCATTTTCTAGATCGCAGACAACAATACTGGAAGCTGAATGACTCACTTTTGGAGGATCCTAAGTTTGTCTCTCAGTTAGAAACTACGATTGAGGAATACATATCTCTCAACAATAATGGGGAAGTTTCCCAGGGGACAGTATGGGAGGGTCTAAAAGCTGTAGTCAGAGGCCATCTAATTGCACGCGCTTCCCATGTTAAGAAACAAAAAGCTAGGGCAAGAAATGGGTTATTAACTCAGATCCAGGATACAGAAAAATTACATAAGGCCACACTTGCTCGTAAGTATTGGCGTTCCTTACAGATCCTGAGAGAAAAACTGGCAAATCTAGATGCTGACACTATTGTGCACCAACTGTCTCTGGTTAAACAGCAATATTTTGAAGGAGGGAACAAAGCAGAGAAATTGCTTGCCCAAAAATTGAAAGCCCTCAGGATACAAAACACTATTGTTAAAATTAAAAATGATAAAGGCAATACTTTGACCAACACTACAGATATCAGGAAACGGTTTCTACAATTCTATGCTGAACTTTATAGTGCTGATGCTCAAATTACTGACGCGGATATAGAACAATATCTAACAAATGAGCATATTCCCAAATTGCATGCTGAGGGACGTACTAGTCTAGATAAAGAAATATCCCAATTGGAAGTACAAGCAGCTATCCGCCATTTGAAGCCTGGAAAATCCCCAGGATTAGATGGTTACACTGCTAAGTTTTATCAAACATTTTCTAAAGTTATAAGTGGCCCACTTACCTCCATGTTCAACTCCCTGAGGGCTGGGGGCACAATTTTGACGTTGGCAAATAAAGCGGGCATAACTATTTTAGCCAAACCAGGAAGAGACCCCCACAATCTGTGGCTCTTATAGGCCAATATCATTAATAAATATAGATCTCAAGATATTAGCTAAGATATTGGCTGATAGATTGAAGGGGGTGGTTGGCGAGCTTGTATTTCCAGATCAAGCTGGTTTCATTCCAGGGTCGGATGGCTTCGGATAATGTTCGGAAAGCGGTTGATTTTATGTGGTGGGCGCAACCAGCCATGCTTCTCATGATCGCTGAAAAGGCATTCGATCTTGTGCACTGGCCATATCTTTTTAAATTACTGGAAAAGATGCAATTTGGTCCCCTTTATGTAAATTGGATAACAAAACTTTACGGTTCCCCAAGGGCATGCTTAAAAATTAATGGTGGCTATTCCGATACTTTCCAGGTTCAGAGAGGCACCAGGCAGGGTTGCCCATTGTAACCGTTATTATTTGCCCTATTTCTGGAGCCCTTAGCAATCCGCATCCGGCACAATCCTCATATCAAGGGTCTCACGGTACGGAATTTTACAACAAAACTTGCCCTTTTTGCAGATGATATTCTATTCACTTTATTTATTTACTTATTTATTTAAAAGTCTTCTATACCGATGTTAGTTGAAACATCACTTCGGTTTACATGGAACAAAAGCAATGGAAATTACAAGTAACAGGGGAAGGGTAAGGGGTACAAAAAACCATAAGGAGAGCAGAGAAGCATAGGAACAAACAACAAGTGAACTATAATGTCATAAGAACAAGGTCATAGTCAAATTCAGGTCATGATCCATCACAATTCAATATTCATCAAGGGTGTTGGGGAAAGGCTTGTTTGAATAGCCAGGTTTTGAGCTGGGCTCTGAATTTGGTGATGCAAGGTTCAAGTCTGAGGTGGGTTGGGAGTGAGTTCCAGTGCATAGGTCCAGCAATGGAGAGTGTCAGATCCCTTGTAGCTGTAAGGTGTGCTTTCTTTAGGGATGGCACATGGAGGGACCCTTTGTTAGTGGTCCTTGTCAGTCGATTCGAGCAGGCAAATTGGAGGGGATCTGCCAGCCAGTTGGAGTGATGGGAATATAAGGCTTTATGTATAATGGTCAGGGATTTAAAGAGGATGCGGAAGGGAATAGGGAGCCAGGTCCTTCAGTATAGGGGAAATATGGTCGTATTTGTGAGCATTGGAGAGGGTTCTGGCTACAGTGTTCTGTAGCATTTGGAGAGGCTTTAAGGAGAAGTAGGGTAGACCAAGAAAGAGGGAGCTACAGTAATCCATCTTGGATGCCAGTGTAGCCTGGACGACAGTGCGGAAGTCACTAGCGTGAAGGAGAGGTTCAGGTTTTTTAAGACTTAAGTTTGAAGAAAACCCTCTTTGAGTATGGCACTGATATGTTTTTTGAAGTTCAATTGTTGGTCGATTAGGACCCCCAGGTTCCTTGCGCAGGGCTGTGCATGAGGAATCTTGATAGCAGAGTCAATTGAGAGTGCGGGATTAGTAGGGGTGAGGATATGGGGGTGATCAGTTTTGGCAATGTTTAGAGCAAGGTGGAGGTGGTAAGTAAGGAGTTGATGGCAGCGAGATGGTTTCCCCAGGATTCAAGGGTGTCAGATAGGGAGCTTGAATGGGTATGATGATTTGCACATCATCAGCGTAGAGAAAGAATTTGAGGCCAAGTTCTGATAAGAGTTTGCACAAGGGGTGAGGTAAATGTTAAAGAGGGTAGAAGAGAGGGAGGAGCCTTGGGGGACTCCTTGGCGAGGGCGTAGTGGGAGGACTCAGCATTGCCTATTTTCACGGTGAATTTCCTATTGTCGAGGTAGGATGAGAACCACTTAAGGGCTGTGCCGGAAAGGCCAATGTCGGTTAGGCGGGCAAGGAGGTGGGTGTGATTTATGGTGTCAAAAGCTGCTGAAATGTCCAGTAGAGCAAGAAGGTAGCTGTGACCTTGATCCATTCCCCTGAGTAAGTAGTCAGTCAAGGAAAGTATCCGAACCAGCAGAGTCTTGACGGAGATAGAGAGAGAGAGAGAGATATCTAGTTTTAGAGTAGCGTCTGGATTTAAAATCAACTGGGACAAGTCAGAGATTTTCAATATCTTGATCCCTAAGGGTCAGGTGGCACCACTACAAGCGGCCCATCGTTTCAAATGGGCGAAAGAGAAAATCAAATATTTAGGGGTTTATCTGGGGGATCTTGGCGACCTATATAATTTGAACTATACCCCTTTGCTGACCAAGATATATAAAGAACTGGAGGAGTGGGACAGATATCATATTTCGTGGGTGGGGAAAATTGCTGTGATCAAGATGAATGTGCTGCCCCGTCTCCTCTATTTGTTTCAAACATTGCCAACATACGACCCCAACGCAGACTTGGACAAATGGCAACGTCGCTTTATGAAGTTTATTTGGGGGGGTAAATTTCCCCAGGTAGCTAGGAAAATATTATACCTTCCCAAAGAGAGTGGAGGGCTGGGGGTACCCCATTTGCAATGGTATCATGTGGCTGCTCATCTGCGAGCTATTATAGACTGGCACAGGACACCGGTTATTAAACGGTGGATACTAATGGAACAAGCTTTGACTGGCAGGGTTCCACTACAAGCGTTAACCTGGCAACCAAAAACAACTTGGCCGCCATTGCAACCCGTTTCTGCCCCTCTATCCAATACGTTAAAGATCTGGGAACAATGGTGGCAGGTTATCATGGGTAATAGGACCTACTCTACTCAAACCTACCTATTTCATAATACAACATTTACCCCGGGTAGACCGCACTCAGCGTACTCTAAGTGGAAAAAGAGTGGTATTGTAATTATTGATCAAGTGTGGACTGTGCAAGGGGTTATGGCTTTTGCGGATTTGTGACAAATATGGGCTGCCCTCCTCTGAAAGATTTAGATACCTGCAGATTAGCCATTTTCTGAACACTCCTATGTTGCTTAACAGCTTGAAAGCCGGAGTGACTTTCTTTGAAAGAGGGGCCAACAAGATCACAAAAACGATTTAAAAAATGTATGGTTTTTTGAACACGACCACTAAAGTCAAAGCTCATTTTATTAAAGCCTGGGAGGCAGATCTTGGCGTAATCTTGGACTATGATGCTTGGACTGAAGTATATAAGCAAACTGGCAAAGGACTGATTGCAGCAAACTTAATTGAAAACTGTTATAAACTTCTATATCGCTGGCATCGAAGCCCTCTCGCATGGCACAAAATATATCCCAATCTCTCTGGGAAATGCTGGAAAGGATGTCAACAAGACGGAGGCTATTTCCACATGTGGTGTCATGCCCCTACATTCAACAATTTTGGCAACAAGTGTTTAGCTGGTTGGCTGCCATCCATCATAATACTGGAGAGTATACAGCAGGTCAAGTCCTACTGAATAGTGCTACTGGGACTGAACCTTTACAAGTTGATCGACTGGTATACTATATCTTCGTTGCGGCACGCTGCATACCTGCAAAATACTGGAAATCACCTGAGCTTCCGAAATTGTCGGAGGTACAACGCAAGGTGTCTGGTATATATACCTTGAGTAAAATAACTGCATGTAAACATAAATACCTCCCAAAGTTTTACAAGGTGTGGGCAGCCTATGAAGCTTGGCAAGAGACAGTTCAATCACGGTGACTTTAACTGAGACAAGCGGTCTACTTGCCATGTTGATATAGTGAAGATGTTCGTGAAGGTATTAGGTCCATTCGATTCTATAGTTTTCTTAGTTTTATTTGTGCTATAAGGTATTAAATATTGTTTGTTTGACCCTGGAGCAAGGGCATATGGAGGGGGAAGGGGTGGGGGATTTCCGGTTAAACCTAAGGGAGTGATAGTGGTTGAGAGGCAGCGGATGATAATGTATTAGAATTGCATTGCTATGAAAATAAGCCACTGTTGTTGAAGTTGATGATGATTATAATTGCTTGTTTACAATTTACTTCCAATAAAATACAAATGGAAAAAAAAATGTACTTCTTTGAATGTGGATGGCGTCCACTCTCCTATTAAAAGGCAAAAGTTGCTAACGGCCTTTAAGAGACTTGGCTCCCAGGGGGTGTCCCTTCAGGAGACTCACCTGCCGAGCACAGCAAAGGCCAAGCTGCGCAGGGAGTGGGTGGGGCTCTGCTTTTCTTCCTCTTAGTCCTCACGGAAACGGGGTGTAGCTATTTTCCTTCCCAAACAATGACCCTTTCAGGAGGACAGAGTGGGGCAGGATGATGAAGGCAGGGAGAGCTCTGTGTAACATACATGCGCCGAATGTATACTCTCAGGACTTTTTTGCTAAACTGGTGGGGATCGTGGCCGGGCTTACTCACCACGACCTGCTGCGTGGGGGCGACTTTAATTTTGTACCAAATAAGCAGGAGGATTGTAACCCCCCCAAAGTAATAGACCGTCAAGATCACTGCCAGGGAGCAAACTTTCTGTGTCAAGAACCGGGCTTGATGGATATTTGGAGGGCCCTTCACCCGGGGGAGAGGGAGTTACACTTTGTTTTCACACCCTCACAAGACCTGCTCTCGGTTAGATTATTTCCTGATTTCCGAGTCCTTCTGCCCCCGAGTGACCATAGCCTCTATCGGCGCGATAGCGCTTTCCGGTAAGCATAGGGATTGGGCCTCCCGTGAATCCCCCCTTTTCGTGGTGCGTGCCCCTGGGTCTCATGCTGGATAGGGGTTTTCATCAATACTTTAAAGAGCAGCGGGAGGAATAGATACCCAATAACTCACAAGCGGACGTCTCCCCTGCTGAGCTTTGGGACGCAGGGAAGGCAGTTAGGAGGGGCGCTATTACTGCTTATGTTGTGACCCAAAACAAAAAGCATAACCAGGAGATTTTGGCCCTCACTCCTGACCTTAAACGAGCCCAATTACATAAGAACATAAGAAAATGCCATACTGGGCCAGACCAGTTTATGGCATTAAAGAAAGGCTAAATACTCTGCTGCCCCAGAGGCCTCGAAGTCTCTCTGTTACTATAAATTTCAACTCTATCAACATGGGAACCGGCCCAGTAAGCTGCTGGCGCGGCTGATCAAGGCGAGGGGGCCTAAGTCGCTTATTACCTGTATAAAGGATGGGAGGGGGGTCCCTAAACCTACGGTGTCAGATATTGCTGAGAGATCTTTAGAGTTCTACTGGGGCTTATACGCGGCAAAACCTAGCAGTTTAGAAGCATCCTCTCAGCTCCTTAAAGCTTTTTCTTGGCCCAGGCTGACACGTGATCACCAGCTGTGGTTGAATGGCCCCTATTCGAGATAGTGAACTCCATGCGGTCATTCACGGCTTGAAGCCCGGAAAGGCGGTGGGACCTGACGGCCTGGGTCCTGAATTTTTATAAGAACTTAAAAGTTCCCAGTGCTCCTTGTCCTAGGGCAATACCTTAATGGCCTACTCTTGGGACATTGGTTAGCGCAGCAGAAAACCAGTCCCACCATAATCCTGCTCCCCAAGCCTGGGAAAGTTCCCCAGGAGGTGGGTTCTTACCGCCCCATCTCCTTGAGAAACAATGATGTAAAGATATTCACAGCAGTGTTGGCAGCCCGGCTGAACGTGATTCTCCCTACCCTTATACGCTCTGATCAAACCGGATTTATCTGGGGATGTCAGGGGGTTAAAAACATTTGGCGACGGATTGCGGCCTTGAGCTACCATCCTCGCGTCGAGGCCCTTATTTTGAGTCTAGATGCCGAAAAGGCTTTCGACTCTCTCTGCTGGGAGTATCTTTCTGGGGTTTACAAAATGATGGCTTTGAGGGGAATTTTTTGACTTGGCTCAGGCCTTGTATGCGGGCCCCAGTGCCAAGATTCTGATTAATGGCGTGTTGACTGAACCCTTTCCCCTACACTGTGGGGTCCGCCAGGGATGTCCCCTGTTCCCCCTTTTATTTGTGTTAGCCCTGGAGCCCCTAGCTATTCACCTTCGCCAGGACAAGGAGTTTTGGGGCCTTCGTATTGGGAGGCATCAAATGAAAATAGCGCTATTTGCAGATGATATACTGTTGATTGTGGGCCAGCCACATCTTACACCATCTTATCTGTGTTGATGTGCTACGATATTGAATGGGCCGCTTGCCATCTGTTCAGTGTATTAAATGCGGATTGGACTTGGGCACTCTGGCTCACAGACTTTTCAATTGCTCGACCTTGCAAGTATTTTGGGATGGGGTCTTCACACTCATAGCCCAATGCTTACGGATTAATCTCTGAAGGTCCGGCCGTCTTCTTTTGGCCGGGCTACCGGGAAGCGTAGTTGCGGTAGATGGGGTAATGGACAGGTTTGGACGCACCGCCATCCTTCTAGCCTGCCGCACGATACTAGCTACATGGATCGAACCGGCTACGTGCCCTGCACTTCACGCCTGGTACCTTCGACTTACCTCGGCTATGCAAATGGAGAGCCTTGCCGTTCTCGCACACTCACGCCCGTATGATAAATCTTATTGTGACTATTGGTCTGCCTGCTTCCTTCTACTACCCCAGGATATACAAACCGGTTTAACAGCAACTGGATATCAAACAGCCTGGCGCTGACTCTTAATAGCGACACTGCACCCCTCGCCTTCTCTGGTAGCACTGTGGACACTACGGTGCACTTTCTCTACGAGGCCGAAGGCTCTCTATTACTTTGACTCCCGAGAGAAGGCGAGGGACTCATTAGGGGCTGAAGGGTGTGTGAGGTATGAATGTGGGTGTGTGTATGGGTTACATTTGTAGAGGGGATGTGTTATGTTTGTGGTTACGCTCTAAGGGGCGGATTTTAAAAGGCCCTCGCGCGCCTGCACGCCTATTTTGCAGAGGCCGCCGACGCGCGTAAAGCCCCGGGACGCGCGTAAGTCCCGGGGCTTCCTGTCGGGGGTGTGGCGGGATGATGCGGCATTTCGGGGGCGGGGCGCAGCATTTCGGGGGCGGTCACGTGGGCGTGGTTTCGGCCTGGGGGCGTTCCGTTGGCGTGGCCGCAGCCCCCGGGACCGGACCACGGAGCGGGGCAGCCGGCCGACGTGCACAAAGTTACGCCTGCTTTCAGCAGGCGTAACTTAGCCGACAAAGGTAAGGGGGGGGTTTAGATAGGGCCGGGGAGGTGGGTTAGGTAGGGGAAGGGAGGGGAAGTTGGGGGGAGGGCGAAGGAAAGTTCCCTCCGAGGCCGCTCCGAAATCGGAGCGGCCTCGGAGGGAACAGGCAGTGCGCGCTGGGCTCGGCGCGCGCAGGTTGCACAAATGTGCACCCCCTTGCGCGTGCCGACCCCGGATTTTATAAGAGATGCGCGGCTACGCCTATGAGGAAAGACTAAAGAGGTTAGGACTCTTCAGCTTGGAGAAGAGACGACTGAGAGGGGATATGATAGAGGTGTTTAAGATCATGAGAGGTCTAGAACGGGTAGATGTGAATCGGTTATTTACTCTTTCGGATAGTAGAAAGACTAGGGGGCACTCCATGAAGTTAGCATGGGGCACATTTAAAACTAATTGGAGAAAGTTCTTTTTTAATCAACGCACAATTAAACTCTGGAATTTGTTGCCAGAGGATGTGGTTAGTGCAGTTAGTATAGCTGTGTTTAAAAAAGGATTGGATAAGTTCTTGGAGGAGAAGTCCATTACCTGCTATTAAGTTCACTTAGGGGCGGATTTTAAAAGGAGCGCGAATAGCCTACTTTTGTTTGCGCTCCAGGCGCAAACAAAAGTACGCTGGATTTTAGTAGATACGCGCGGAGCCGCGCGTATCCACTAAAATCCTGGATCGGCGCGCGCAAGGCTATCGATTTTGTATAGCTGGCGCGCGCCGAGCCGCGCTGCCTACCCCCGTTCCCTCCAAGGCCGCTCCGAAATCGGAGCGCCCTCGGAGGGAACTTTCCTTTGCCCTCCCCTCACCTTCCCCTCCCTTCCCCTACCTAACCCACCCGCCCGGGCCTGTTTAAACCCCCCCCTTACCTTTGTTGGGGGATTTACGCCTCCCGGAGGGAGACGTAAATCCCCGCGCGCCAGCGGGCCGCTAGCGCGCCGGGACGCGATCTGGGGGCGGGTCCGGAGGGCGCGGCCACGCCCCCGGGCCGCCCCGGGCCGTAGCCACGCCCCCGGGCCCGCCCTCGGAACGCTCCCGACACGCCCCCCCCGACACGCCCCCTCCGAAAACCCCGGGACTTACGCGAGTCCCGGGGCTCTGCGCGCACCGGTAGGCCTATGTAAAATAGGCTTACCGGCGCGCAGGGCCCTGCTCGCGTAAATCCGCCCGGTTTTGGGCGGATTTACGCGAGCAGGGCTCTGAAAATCCGCCCCTTAGAGAATAGCCACTGCTATTAGCAATGGTTACATGGAGTAGACTTAGTTTTTGGGTACTTGCCAGGTTCTTATGGCCTGGATTGGCCACTGTTGGAAACAGGATGCTGGGCTTGATGGACCCTTGGTCTGACCCAGTATGGCATTTTCTTATGTTCTTACTTTTGTTCGCGCCTGCTGTGCGAACAAAAGTACGCACTTGCGCAAGTTTTTAAAATCTGCCCCTAACTGAAGAAAAGGGCTTGCAGGTTGGGCTCCTGAGTGGTGGATGTTGTCCCACAGTTTATTGTTATTGCTGTTTTGCTCACCTTGGTGTCCTGACTTGTATGTCCTGGAAATAAAAATGATTCTGAAAAAAAAAGGCTTTACTCCTCCCTTAGTGCCTGTATTAAGGTAAATGGGGGATATTCAAAATCCTTTGGGATTGAACGGGGCACTGGGCAGGGCTGCCCCTTGTCACCCTTACTCTTCGCGCTATATTTAGAGGCCCTGGCCATGAAAATTCGAGGGGAGGCGGAGATAAAGGGGATCTCTGTAGGAGGGTATGGTTACAAACTCACGATGGTTGCGGATGACAGCTTGTTCACTGTAGCCCAGCCGACTCACTCCCTAGGGCCGTTGATAGAGGAGATTAAACTTTTTAGTGCGGTTTCTGGGTACAAACTGAACATGGATAAATCTGAACTTCTGAATGTCACCCTCCCTGGCGACCACCTACGGCAGATTAAAAAGAAGTTTCCTTTTAAAATCGTACAAACCGCATTAAAATACCTCGGAGTGAAAATAGGTCCCAACCTTGCTGACTTATATAAGAGAAATTATGAAGGATTGTGGGGGAAAATTCTTGTGGCCCTTCAAAAGTGGGAACGTACGGATTTATCCTGGCTTGGTAGAATTGCCGCTATTAAAATGAATATTCTACCTAGATTAGGATACCTGTTTCAGACACTACCCATCGCAGTGCCTGATCTCACCTTTCGGAGATGACAACAGAAACTATTTCAGTTTAAGATGCCCATCACCTTCAGAAACTGATATTAAACAGAGAAGAACATTATTTGTCTCATTTACCTTGATAACGGATAGCGAGCTGGTGTTTAAACACTTTATGCGCAATAGTTTAAAATTGTTTTATGGTACCAAGGTATGGGTCTATCCTGACTTATCGAGAACTACGCAAGAGAGGAGGAAGAAATCTGAAGTAGAAAGAGGAGGTGGTAAATTTGTTGTTAAATATCCCTGCAAATGTATATTAACATAGAAAGAAAATAGATATGTTTTCTTTGAATCTGCAGATGTGCATAAATTTTTGGAAGGCCACCCGTAAGAAATTACTGATAAGTTGGATGCATTGTAGAAAGAGGCCACTGTACTGCCAGCCAGCTAAGTTGCTAGGATAGCAAATGTAATTAATTTCCTTTACCGCTTTTTACAAGCCCCGATTACTTTATTTTGCCTAAAATATTATACATTCATTTAAGTGAAAATATGAGGAATATTTCATATGTTAAAATTTGATGCTTTGTAAATTTATTTTGATTATTTGTGCATTGTACTTGAAGTAATGGTTGAAAATGAATAAAATAAAAATATAATTAAAAAAATAAATAAAAATAAGACGCCCACCTCCAGTGAGCAGGGCTGCATTGTTTCTAGGTCTGAGTGATCCATGTCTTCGATGGTATTATGTCGCATCCCAACTGCGCAGGGTAATTGATTGGCATAACCAGGGGACAAATAAGCGCTGGGTGCGGTTGGAAACGGACCTGCTACGCGGGATGTCACCTGCCTCCCAAGTATGGCTACCAAGTAAGGACAGACAGAAAGACACGGGAGCCATCCCCTCGGTCGCTCTCACATTGAAATTATGGGACCAATGGAAGACTTTATTGGTGGGTCACAGGCAATATTTCCCTAGGACTCCGATATTTTATAATCCAGATTTTCCGCCTGGTGCCTCTAGAAGCAGGGCAGTGAGATGGGGGAGACAAGGATGTTCTCTCTTAGAACATCTTTGGTACAGCGATAAGTTAATGGATTTTTCAGAGTTCAGGCAAAAACTACAATTTACCTGCCTCGGATCATTACTTTTATTGCCAGCTGCGGCACTATCTATCCCAGAAATATGTTCAAACGGATTTAACTGGGGGAAATCACTGTTTGAAGACTATTGTGACCAAGCAGGGACACTTAAAAGGTTGATATCTCGGATATATGCTTTCTTCAACGCTGATCTTTCACATCCCCCAGCACATATCAACCAATGGGAAAGGATCTTTACATTACTATAACCCCGCCACCGTGGTCCCGTTGTTTCATATCCATCAGGAAATGCTCAGTCTCGCCAGCTTTAATAGAACAAGATGCTTTATCGATGGCACATCACCCCTGTCAAGTTACATAGATTTTACCCAAGCCTACCAGACTGCTGCTGGAGAGAGTGTGGGGCTGAGGGGTCTTATCTACACATGTGGTGGGAATGTCCTATAATTAAACATTACTGGGATGGTATAACACAGCTGATCTACGAGGTAGTCGGTGTCCATATTAACAGGGACCCGGCCTTCTTTCTATTAAATGTCTCAGCAACATCACCAACATACCCGTCTATGTATCTTATCCGCCAAAAGCTTTTGGCAGCACGGGCAGAAATAGCCTACCAATGGAAACAAGTAGATGCTCCTTCCTTGAGGCAAGTGCAGACGAGACTGATAAAGGTCTGTTATTTAAACAAATGAACTGCAGTGAGACATAATCAAATGTCTAAATTTGACACCCAATGGCAACCATGGATAACCTGCAAATGCAGCAGATTGCTACCTAGTAGCGCTTAGTAGTCGTTAGTCGTTATGGCTGATACCCTATCACTCTAGTGTGGGGGGGGGGGGGGGGGGGGAGGGAGTTCTGGACATAAAGACAAAACTCACTTGTAACAGGATAAAGTTTATTGTTTATTGCAGTCGTTGACAGTAGATATTCTGCAGTTCCTTATATTGTATTATACATTCTTTTTGAAAGTTTATTTTGTGTATGGTTTCTCATTGTATTAGCCATAACTCACTGTTTTGTATCAATATTCTGTTACCTTAAAATTATCAATAAAAAAAAAAAAGGAATCAGTCCTGAGTTGGTGCTCTGCAAGCTGGTCTCTCCGGTAGTGGTCCGCAGTGCGGGGTAACCCGGAGGAAACCTCCTCTTGTAGAAGTGTAGTGTAGGCTGTCTCCGGTAGTGGTACGCAGCACGGGATAACCCGGAGGATACTTCTCCTTGCAGACGTTATATGCAGAATGTATCCGGTAGTGGTCCATATGCGGGGTAGGCCGGAGGTAGATGGTAAAGGTCTGCACAAGACAGTATGGATCCGGTAGTGGTCCACAGAGCGGGGTAACCAGAGAATCCACACAGAGAGCGAAGCAGAGATGTAGAGCAGATCCAGTACTCACTCAGAGCAGACATGGTAGCCGTAGTGGAAAGCACCATATGTCTGGTGAAGGAACGGCGAAGAGACTCACGGGGTAGTGGAAGTGAGGCGAAAGGAAATGGCTCACCGAGGAGTGGATAGCCCTGAGTGCGACAAGGACCCCGAGGAGAGGGTACCGAGAACATTCAGCCAAGAGCGTAGGAACAGCGAAGCAAAGTCCCAGAATGGCGGAATTAAGCAGGATGGGAATCCTTGCTAACTCATAGCTTGGAAGGTCAGCTGGGTTTAAGTATTGTGAGCGGATGACGTCATGCGGTGGGGACACCCCTGAGGTTCCCGCCATGACAAAACAGGGGCAGGCACTCATGCGCCTTAGGTAACCCCAGAAGAAAGATGGCTGCCAGAAGCGCCAATGCCGTCCCGGGAACACCATGGAGGTCGGCGTGGTGAGGCAGAGGCGGCCATTCTTCCCAGACTAGGAACTGTGAGTAGCAAAGAGGTGAGCAGCAAAGGTCGCAGCTGTCTGCGCAACAGTACCCCCTTCTTAGGGCCCCTCCCGGGGGGGTCGGCTTCCGAGGATGAGTACGATGGAACAGGTGTATCATGTCTTTATCCAAAATGTTGATGGCAGGTTCCCAGCTGTTCTCCTCTGGTCCTTATCCCTCCCAAGAAATGAGGTACTCCAATGCTTTCCTCTTTTACGAACATCTAGGATGTCGTCCACCTTGTACGCAATGTCTTGTTCAGCATCCACAGGTTGTGGGTCAGGAGTCTTCTCGGAGAACTCAGAGAGGATGAGTGGTTTCAGGAGTGAAACGTGGAAAGCGTTGTGTATTTTCAACGAGGGAGGTAATTTCAAGCTGTAAGTTAGAGATCCTAGGCGGCGAAGGACAGCGAAGGGTCCAATGTATCCTGAAGCAAATCTCACTGAGGGCAGCTTGAGCCGAATGTATTTGGTACTGAGCCATACCTTGCTCCTGGCTTTAATTGAGGAGCTGCTTGATGGTGAGCATCATAGTATCTTTGGCCCGTTGTCCTGCCTTTTGAAGAAGATCCTTGGTTTGAGCCAAGAGTTGATGAATCTCATCAGCGGTAGCTTGGGCTACTGGTGACGTGCCAGACAATGGTATAGGAAGTGGTGGAAGTGGCTGATGGCCATAAACAATTTGAAAAGGAGTGGATCCTGTAGCACAGGGGTCCCCAATCACCGGTCCGCGGACCAGTACCGGGCCGTTGGGGGCTTTTTGCTGGTCTGCGGCGCTGCTCTCCCCGGCTGCCATTCATTGGCTGCCGCTGCTGCGGGGAGGCGGGGCAAGCCTGGAGACCCGCCACCTCCAAACCCATGACCCGAAAAACAAATTAGCGCGTCGCGGCTGAGCGGTTAACTATGTTGCCGGAGCCGCGCAGGTAGGAAGGAGGAGCAGCTTCAGCCGCGTGCAGAAGAGGAGCAGCACGGCCCGAGAAGACCAGGGCCGCTGCAGAGCCCATCCTGCAGTGGCCCGTGGAGGAGGCCCAGAGGTGAGAGAGAGGATGAGGGTTTGTAGAGTGTGTGTGTGTGTGCGTGTATGAGATGAGTTGAGATATTGTGTGTGGGAGTGAGTTAAGAGACTGTGTGTGGGAGTGAGGACCTGAATGTTTGCAGAGAGCATGTGAGAGCCTCTGTGTGTGTGAGAGAGACAGCATGTGAGAGTGAGAGCCTGTGCTTGAGCAAGACAGCATGTGGGAGTGAGAGAGAGCCTGTGTGTGTGAGACTCAGCATGTGCCAGTGAGAGCCTGTGTGTGTGAATGATTGTATGAGAGAGAGCCTGTGACAGTGAGGTCCTGGGCTTGAGCAAGACAGCATGTGGGAGTGAGAGGGAGCCTATATGTGTGAGACTCAGACAGCATGTGCCAGTGAGAGACTGTGTGTATGAATGATTGTATGAGAGAGCATTTGAGAGCCTGTGTGTGTGTGTGTGAGTGAGAGAGAGAGAGAAAGCATGTGAGAATGAGAACCTGACTGTGTGTTTGAGGGAAGAAGACAGATGGAGAGAACAGAAATAGAAAAAAAGGCAATATAAAAGGAACTGGAAAAAAATAAGAAAGGGAAGGTGGGGAAAAAAAGCCTGTGACCATCCAATTAGAAAACTAAGATCAGACAGCAGATGTAAAAAAAAATAAATTACTTTTTACTGATTGGCACATGTAATCTTTGGGAATGTGCAAGAGTAGCACTTTCTCTATGTGCACAATGGGCTTCAGTGCCAGTAGCAGCAATCCGCACCTCCCCAATAGCCACGTGGCAGCAGTGACAGTGGCAGCAGAGGAATGAAAGAGGCTCTGAGGTTGTGAGGGAGCCAGTGAGTGTGAGAGCATGAGTGTGTATGAGAAAATCCAGGGGAGTAAGAGGGTGTGTGTGGGGGTGGGGGGGGGTGGACGGGGAGAGAGTATCTTACAGCCTGAGACTGTGTCAGTGTCTGTGAGAGTGAGAGCTAATGGTTGGGTATAAGAGCATGAATGTGTATGTATGTGACAGTGTATGTGTGAGAGAGAATGGACATTCTGAGCCTATGGTGAGCTGAGTCACATTCACATTATAAATGTCATAATTAAATGTATTTATTTATTTATTTATTTATTTAAAGTCTTTTATATACCGGAGTTCATGTACTAGTACATACCACTTCGGTTTACACAGAACCAATATTGGAAAATTACATCAAACAAGTGGGTATAAAATAACAAGGCTAACTTTGTAGGAACTTAGAACTTGAGGTAAAGGAGAGAACAGGACCAAGTGGTAACAGATCAATGTAAATAGCTAAATAATAAATACAAATTCTTACAATAAATACAAATGCTTACAGATTACAGTCTTCAAAATCTAAGTTTACATCTTCAGAATAATGTTTAAATCTACAAGAACTAACGGTTACATCTTCAAGGTTTGTAGATTTCAAAGCTGAGGTTACATCTGACTTAAAAGGTATTGGTGTAGCATGCTGTAAATTTAACGATTGGGAATATGAGACCAAGAAATACAATTAAGAGTTGCGGCATCAGACATCTGGTTAACGTGATTATGAAATGCGTGAATGAGTCTAGTTCTGGGACGTGGCTCTGAGCGAAAACTTTAAGTGAAGGCTTTTGTAAAGAGCCAGGTTTTGAGTTTCTTTTTGAATGTTCGAGTACAGGTTTCAAGACGAATGTCCGTGGGGAGGGCATTCCAATGGAGGGGGCTGGCAGTCAAGAATGCACGTTTCTTGAGTGAGGACTTGGCTGAAGGTACGTGTAAGGTCCCTAAGTAACTGGTTCTGATTGGTCTTGATGATGCATGTGGACGAAGTGGACAGCTTAGATCAAGCGATGTTTGGGAATGGATGGTCTTGTGTGTTATAGTTAGCACTTTGAAAATGATTCTGGATCTGATAGGGAGCCAGTGTAAGTTTTTTAGTATGGGTGTTATGTGTTCACCTCCGCTGGTGTTAGTAAGAATCCTGGCAGCGGAGTTCTGCAACATTTGTAGAGGTTTGGTGGTGATGGCTGGAAGGCCTATAAGCAGAGAGTTGCAGTAATCGATTTTAGAAAATAGAATTGTTTGGAGGACTGTTCTAAAGTCCTGAAAATGTAGGAGAGGTTTCAATTTTTTCAGAATGTGTAGTTTGTAATAGCATTCTTTCGTTGTGTTCTTGACAAATTCTTTGAGGTTCAGCCTATTGTCTAAGGCAGAGCTTTCCAAAGTGTGTGTCGGGACACATTAGTGTGTCGCCTGTAGTGTGGAGGTGTGTCGCCCGGTCCACAGGGCCGGCGGAAGCAGGGAACTATAGCAGGAAGATCGGCGGGCAGTGGTGGAGCTTACATCACCACGGCCCGAAGAAAAGGGTCACGTTCACTCCTCCTCCTTCCTGCCCTGTGCAGCCCTGGAAGAAAAACGTTGCCGGAGCCGCGTGGGCAGGAAGAAGGAGGAGCATCTGCTGCGTACAGAAGAAGAGCAGCATTAATGGGCCGTTGCGGATCCCACGTCGCGATCCGAGAAGAGGAGGAAACCCGATAGCAGGGCCACTGCGGATCCCACGTCGCGGCAGCCCGAGAAGAGGAGGAAACCCGATAGCAGGGCCGCTGAAGATCCCATGTCACGGCCAGGGAAGATCAGGGCCTCTGAAGAGCCCATCCTTCGGCAACCCGTGCAGAGGGACAGCATGTGCCAGTGAGAGCCTGTGCTTGAGCAAGAGAGCATGTAGGAGTGAGAGAGCCTGTGTGTGTGAGAGTGAGACAGCATGTGCACGAGAGAGACAGTATGTATGTATGTATGAGAGAGAGGCATGTGAGAGTGAGAGCTGTGGATGTGTGAGATTGCATGTGAGTGAGAGCCTGTGTGTGTGAGAATGTGTGAGATAGCGTGTGAGAATGAGAACCTGATTGTGTGTTTGAGGGAAGACAGATGGAGAGAAAAGGCAATATAAAAGGAACTGGAAAAAAACAAGAAAGGAAAGGTGGAAAAAAAAGCCTGTGACCAACCGATTAGAAAACTAAGATCAGACAGCAAAGGTAAAAAAAAAAAATTACTTTTTAGTGATTGGCACATGCAATCTTTGGGAATGTGCAAGAGTAGCACTTTCTCTATGCCGATCTCACAATGTACGAGATCAGCATGGAGGAAGTGGAAGCCTGCAAATATTTATTATGAGATAGGTTGTGTTGTGAAACATTTTATTTATGTATATATTTAAGGAAACATACATAAATTGTTGAAATACATTTTGTTCGTTTAACCTTTAACTTCTGGTTTGCTGGTAGACTGAATTACTGTGTCACGAAATTATGTTTGTCTAAAAAGTGTGTCACCAACATGAAAAGTTTGGAAAGCTCTGGTCTAAGGTAACCCCAAGGTCTCTTACTTGAGTGGAATTGATCATTGGAGGTGTGGTTAGGTTGTTGGTAGGCTGAAGGTTCTCATCTGGAGTGATTAGCAAAAGTTCCGTTTTTGACGTATTAAGTACTAGGTTAAGGCTAGAGAGGAGTGAGTTTATGGACTGTAGACAATTGTTCCAGAAGTTGATGGTGCTGGAGATGGAGTCAGTGATTGGCAGCAGAATCTGGACATCATCTGCGTATATGAAGTGTGTGACCTTAAGACTTGAGAGTAGGTGACATAAGGGGAGAAGATAGATGTTAAAAAGGGTAGGGGAGAGGGAGGATCCTTGAGGAACTCCGAAAGTGGACTTGACCGGGAGGGGATCCTTGTTGCTGATTCTGACCTTGAATGTCCTATTATGAAGGAAAGATCTGAACCATCCCAGGGCTGATCCTGAGATGCCTATGTCTGAGAGCCGGTCGATTAAGATAGAGTGTTTTACGGTATCAAACGCAGCTGATAGGTCGAGAAAAATCAGGAGGTATGGGGTCTTTTTCTCCAGACCTGCGAGGACTCTGTCAGTTAGAGAGGTTAGGAGGGATTCCGTACTAAGGGATTTGCGGAATCCGAATTGGGCTGTTGTGAGGATCTTGTGATCTTCTAGGTATTCAGATAGCTGTTTGTTGACTATCCTCTCCATAAGTTTGGCTACAAATGGTAGGTTAGCGATGGGGCGAAAATTAGCCGGGTCTGCAGGGTTCAAGTTGGGTTTTTTGAGGAGAGGTTTGAGGGTGGCTAGTTTCAGTGTGTCTGGTACTAGGCCTTGGGTTAGCGAGCGATTGATGATCTCTGCTAAGGGCTTCGCTATGATGTTCGGGATGGTGAGTAGGAGTTTAGATGGGATGGAATCTATGGGATGAGTGGAAGGTTTCATCTTTTGAGAGTCATTTCGATTTCGAGTGAGGAAATAGGTTCGAATGAATCTAGGTTTGTATTCTGGTTGCATGAAGGAGTGTGGATAGAAGGAGGTACTGTGTTACTGGTTGCCAGAGGAGCCATTAGATTGAGGATTTTGTTTTAAAAAAATTGAGCAAGTTCTGTGCATCTGGATTGTGCTTGGTCATCTGGGATAGCTGGTGAGGTGGGTGTTGTGAGCTCTGAGACATATGAGAACAGCGCTTTAGGATCAAAGGAAAAATTGTGAATTTTGTGGGCATAAAAATCTCTCTTTGTGCGAAGGATGTTGTTTCTGTAACTGTGCATGAGGGTTTTGTACTCATTTAGTGTAGCGTTGGATGGATTCTTCCGCCATGCGTGTTCTTTTTTTCTCAATTCTAATTTGATGGTTTTTAGTTCCTGCGTGAACCATGGTTTTTTGTTTTTGCAGGATGGGTTGATCTCTTTTGTTTTTTGGGGGCAAAGTTTTTCTGCCACCTTGTTCGTGATGTTGTGCCATGACGAGATAGCTGCTTCTGCGTCTGAAAGGTCAAGATTAGCGAGTTCCGAAGATAAGAGAGAGGAGAGGTCCTCTCTAGAGCAGGAGTTCCTGTAATGAATTGTGGTTTTAGTGATAGGTGATACAGGGTTGTCCTTGATAAGTATGCACTAAAATCCAACCCCATCCATAGCCCCGCCCCTGCCCCACCCCCCACCCTGCCTTGCCGGGCCATGGAAAAATGGTCTTGCTTGAAGCCGGTCCCTGGTGCAAAAAAGGTTGGGGACCACTGCTGTAGCAGATGCCGGATGTGAGTTCAAGGCATATTCTGCCCATGGTAGTAACTCCACCCAGTCATTCTGCTTGGAGTTGACATAGGCACGGATGAACTGCTTGAGGGTTCTGTTCATTCTCTCCGTTTGTCCATTAGATTGGGGGTGATATGCCTAAGTCAAATCTAATGCGATGTCAAATTTACGACACAGCGCCCTCCAGAACTTGGCGGTGAACTGAATCCCACGGTCCGACACGATGTGCTTAGGCATACCATGAAGACAGAAGATATATTGTATGAAAAGTTTGGCAAGTTCTGGGGCAGATGGTACTCCAGGAAGAGCCACGAAGTGTGCCATTCTAGAAAAACATTCCACAATTACCCATATAGTATTGTTCCCCTCGGATAATGGTAAGTCAACGATGAAGTCGGTTGCAATGTGCGTCCATGGATCGTCGGGGACCAGTAATGGCTGGAGAAGGCCCCAAGGACGGCCGGCAGGAGGTTTTTGCCTAGCGCATATAGGGCGTGATCCCACGTACACTTGGCCATCCTTCTTTATAGACAGCCACGCAGATTTACGTCTGCTTTTAGCAGGCGTAAATTGTGCAACAAAGGTAAGGGGGGGTTAGAAAGGGCTGGGGGGTGGGTTAGGTAGGGGAAGGGAGGGGAAGGTGGGGGGAGGGCGAAGGAAAGTTCCCTCCGAGGCCGCTCCGAAATCGGAACGGCCTCGGAGGGAACAGGCAGTGCACGCTGGGCTCGGCGCGCGCAGGTTGCACAAATGTGCACCCCCTTGAGCGCGCCGACCCCGGATTTTATAAGATACACGCGGCTACACGAGTATCTTATAAAATCCAGCGTACTTTTGTTCGCGCCTGGTGCGCAAAATTAGAAAATCTATCCCTTAGTGCAGTGGACCCCAACCTTTTTTGCACCAGGGACCGGCTTCAAGCAAGACCATTTTTCCATGGCCCGGCAGGGCGGGGCAGGGGCGGGGCTTTGGTCATATGGGGGCGGGGTTATGGAGGGGGTTGGATTTTAGTGCACACTTATCATTTAATTATGACATTTATAATGTGAATGTGACTCAACTCACCATAGGTTCTCATATGCATGGCACACTGACCCATGATCGTCACGGGGCTAGATGTAAAAGTACAGTTTGTATCCACGGGAACCCCCCTGACCCACAATAATGGATGTAAAGCAGAATTATGACATTCCCCATACAACTCACCCTACAAAAAAGATATTCTGGTGACATCTCAGTAACAGTAACTCAAACTCCTTCTACTTCCAGGCTCAATAGCCCTACTTATGAAAAGACAGCAGTTTACCACCAATGCATGTCCTCTTGAGAAAACACAACAAATAAGACCGATACAAACGCTTACATGCTAGCAAAATATCTCATCTCGGTAACAGACACAGAACCGACCTAACATACTCCCAGGATCTGTAGTAATGCACATAAACTAATCCGCACACAGTTACACCTGTATTATGGAATACACTCAAACAGGAGCAACCCTATCTATGAAAAGGCAACACTATAAATATTAAATCAGGCCCTAAAAACCAATACACCTCTTATTAGGAAAATAGAACTAGCAAGCACTATAGATCCCCACACAGAAATAATTGTAAAACTATACTAATAAGCAGAATAAATGTTTCAAAACAGCTATGAACAGAATAACATCCAACAATTAAAAACTCATAAAAACTATTAAACATTCTCCAAACACCAATAAAATATTTCAAAAAAGCAGACATCACACAATTAAAATGGCAGTCAAGAAAAATAAACTTAAAAAGCCATCTTTACTTACCCCCTCCAGCAGCTCTCTTACTCCTCTTCCATGCAGGCTGTAGTACACACCAGAAGCAGCAGTAGTGGCTAAGCTCTATACTCATGGTCCTCTTCCTTAAGGCCCATGTCTCTCACACACACACCATACCAGTCATGCCCCCATGATCAGTTTCTGTCTCTCACACACCAATCATCTCCCAAACAGTCTTTGGCACACACACACCAGTCACCTTCCTGAACAGTTTCTCTCATGCCATACACACACACACACAGGCTTCCCACTCCTGTGTTCTACTTACATATTTGGGCTTCTCACTCTCATAATCACTTTCTCTGCCTCTCTCTCTCACACACACATACACTCACCAGTCTCTCACTCCCATGTTCTCTTTCAGATATACAGGCTTCTCCCTCCCATGATGTGTCTCACACACACCCAGGTTTCTCACTCCCATGCTCACTCTTCACATGCACAGGCTTCTCATTCCCATAATCACTTTATTTCTCTCTCTCTCTCTCTCACACACACACACACACCAGTCACCTGATCTCGCTCATGCATACACACACACACAGGCTTCCCACTCCCATGTTCTCTTTCAGATATACAGGCTTCTCCCTCCTATGCTGTGTTACACACACACCAGTCTCTCTCATTTCCATGCTCACTCTCCACGTGCACAGGCTTCTCATTCCCTGAATCACATTCTCTCACATTCACACACACCAGTCTTTTTCTCTCACACACACCGTCACCTTACCAAGCAGTCTCTCTCTCTCATGCATGCACACTCACCCAGGTTTCTCATTCCCATGCTTTCTTTCACCCCCACAACACCAGGCTTCTTACGCCCATGCTTTCTCACATACCCAGACTTCTCACTTCCATGCTTTTTCTCTCTCACACACACACATCAGTCACCTCCCTGACTAATGTCTCACACTCTCACATACACATCAGTCATCTCCCTGAGCAATCACTTTCATTGTCTCTCACATACACACACACACATCAGCTCTCTGACCAGTCAATCACACACAGGCTGGCTGCCTGCTTCTCTCTCTTTCTCTCACTCACTTCCTCTCCCCCCCCCCCCCCCCCGAGCACAAACGGTAGCTGCACCACCTCCTCCTCCAGCCCCCGCAGGCCAAGAAAGAAGAATCCCATCGGCCGCGGGAGGCTCACGTTGCTGTCTCCTTTACCTATTATCAGCTGCTTCGATTGCTCGGGGGCCGATGCTGCTGGACACTGGAATGGCCTCCCATCAGGACTTTTGTTGAGTTAATGTAATAAAGTATTCCTTTCCCATCTGGTATAATGTCAGAGGCATAGGCCTTTGGCAGACCAGTTGTGAGCGTCACATTGTAGTATTTGGGGGTGGTTGGTGAATGACAGATAACTTTGCTATTCAAGATACATCGATGAAAAGACTGATGTCCTTGGGTAGTATTTAAAGAACAGGCAGGTTTCTCTGTGCAGAGTGGTGGTGGCTGGGATTGATGTATGATCGTGAAGACAAGTTGATAGCCGTCTTCAGTTGTAGTACGGACTTGTTTGATACATTCAGTACAGTTGTGGCTTAATGGAGAGTGGAGAGAGCTTGTTATTACGCTTAGGAGAATAATCAGGAGTGTCGTGATTCTCTGATGATATAAATAAGCAGTAGCTGAGCAGAGAGGAGAATGTAGATGGCGTTGATGAACCATTTCCAGTCACTGTTAGATGGGCATATAATACTTAAAGTGGTGGCCACAAGAGCGCAGATGGCCCACTTCCAGAGTATTGAGAGCATGTATTATTATGCCTGTAAAGAAGGAAAGAAACAAACACGTTATTAAGATCCTAGTATTTCAAAGTAACAAACTATTCAGTATTAGGACTGGAAGTATGTCTGGTAAATCTTAATTTGTTTTCTCCAGTTTTGGAGACTTGCCAAGTGTTGGTGGCAGGTTTAATGCGGGTCCAGTGAATCCAAGTTGGACATCCTGCAACCTTTACAGCAGTTGGTGTGGTCAGTAGTATGGTGTAGGGTCCTTTCCATCGAGGTTTAAGAAAGTCAGATTCATCCCATTCTTTGACCCATACCGAATCCTCCACATGGAATTGATGGGTTGGTGTAATCAGAATTAGTGGCTCAGTTTCACAGGTGTACTTGCGGATTGCTTCCACTGTGTCGTACAGTCCTCTTAGCTGTTTGCTGAGCGCCATTTCTCCTTGGATCTGCAATGACTCAGGGAATGATGGAAGCGGCGGTGGTCTTGCATACATCATCTCATATGGGGTTAGCCCAGACTGTCGAGGAATGCATCGGATGTGGAGCAATGCTAATGGTAAGATATCAGGCCACTTGGTTTTTGTCTCCTGGCATAATTTGGCTAATTGGCTTTTCAAAGTTCTGTTTGCTCGTTCAACTGTTCCGCTGCTCTGTGGCCGCCAGGTGCAATGCAGGTGCCACTTAAGGTCCAGAATCTTACTGAGCTGCTGGGTGACTTCACTGGTGAAAGCAGGTCCATTGTCAGAATTGATTTGTCTTGGTAGCCCATATCGGGGTAGAATTTGATGTAGAAGTAAGGAAACTACTTCTCTGGCTGTTTCCGTTTGTGTGGGTACAGCTTCAATCCATCCAGTGTAGGTGCAGACCGCTACTAACATAGCTTTGTAGCCCTTTGAAGGAGTCATGTGAGTGAAATCAATTTGACAGACTTGGAATGGTATGGTTCCTCGTAGGACGTGCCCAGGGGCAGGACCAGGTCCGTTGCGAGGGTTATTCTTTGCACATGTAACACACTGATTAATTGCATGCTTAGTCAATTGAGTGATTCGATTAATGTAATATGTTTTTGCCAGCAGTCTTGCCAATGAATCACGTCCAAGGTGTGTGTGATTATGTGCTTCCTTGACTACCATCCAAGCAATAGTCTCGGGTATCCAGATTCTCCTGTCTGGTATAACCCACCACCCGTTCTGCTGATTAAAATTTTCATATTCTGCCCATTCGTTTTCTTCTGCTGTGTAGGTGGGTGTTTCATTTGGAAACTGCAAGAGCGGGCATATTGTTTCGTCCTGATATAGTTCTTGAGCCGCTACCTTGGCAGCGCGGTCTGCTTTTTGATTCCCTCTAGAGATAGGATCGGATTTACCAGTGTGTGCTTTACAATGCATTACAGCCACTTTGCGAGGTAACCAGACTGCGTTTAGTAGTTCATGTATTTCTGGCGCATTCGTTAATTGTTTTCCTTCGGCAGTTAGAAATCCTCGTTCTTTGTACAAGGCTCCATGTACTTGAATGGTCAAGAAAGCATATTTAGAGTCTGTATAGATGTTCGCAATTTGCCCTTCTGCCAATTGTAGGGCTCGAGTAAGGGCAATTAGCTCAGCTTTCTGTGCAGATGTTCCCGGTGGCAAGGGTCCAAATTCAATGATTTCATCTTCTGAGACTACAGCATACCCAGCAACTCGTAGTCCGTTTATAACTTGGCTACTTCCATCAGTGAATAAGGTCCATGCCCCTTGCCAAGGTTGGTCTCTGAGATCAGGTCGACTGGAATGTACTGTGGCCATAACTTCTTCACAGTTGTGAATAATTGGTTCAGGGCTGGCATTAGAGTAGCAGGGTTCAAATTTTTACTGTCTTGTATTTTGATTTCAGGTGTTTCGCATAACAAAACTTGATACTTGACAAGACGCGAATTTGTCATCCATTTTGGTCCGTGAGTTTCAAGAAGTCCTTGTATGGTATGTGGAGTTGTTACTTGCAGTGTTTGTCCAAACGTTAGTTTAACAGCTTCAGGTATCAGTAAGCATGCAGCAGCAATGCTTCGAAGGCAACCAGGCCATCCTTTTGCAACATTGTCCATTCCTTTTGACAGGTATGCAACAGGTCGCTCCCATGATCCAAAACTTTGAGTCAATACCCCAATGGCCATGCCTTTCTTCTCATCTATGAACAGATGAAATGGTTTTGTTATATCGGGTAGCCCTAGAGCAGGAGGTGAGGTTAAGGCTTTTTTTAACTGCTGTAGCGATGCTAGTTCATGTCCTTCCCACTGGAAGGGGTGAGATTCTGATTCTTTTCCTCGCAGTTTATCATACGATGGTTGGGCTAAGAGTGCATAGTTTGCAATCCAAATTCGGCAGTATCCTGCAGCTCCCAGGAATGCACGAAGTTCTTTCTTGCAGGTAGGTACAGGTTGATCTCTTATAGAACTTGTACGGGAGATTCCGAGGCAACGAGTGCCCTCAAGTATTCGAAAGCCCAAATACTCTACTTCCAATTCACAAATTTGCGCTTTCTTTTTGCTTGCATGGTACCCTTTCGAGTACAAGGTCTCTAATAAACGGAGGGTTGCTGCTGCACATTCATGATAAGTGTCTCTGAACAGCAAAAGATCATCCACGTATTGTATGACTGGCCCATACATAACTTGATACATCTTTAAGTCTTTTGCCAGTTGTTCACCAAACAGAGTAGGTGAATGCTTGAATCCTTGAGGTAAACGAGTCCATGTGTATTGTTGCTTTATTCCGGTATGGGCATTTTCCCACGTGAAGGCAAAAATTTTCTGGCATTCCTCCGCTACAGGAACAGAGAAAAAAGCATCTTTGAGATCAATAACACTGTACCATTTGGATTTCGGAGAGACTTGAGCCAGGATTGAATATGGATTTGGCACAAGGGCTATCAAGTCCGCTACTTGGTTATTCACTTTTCTTAGATCTTGCACTGGTCGATAATCATTAGTTCCTGGTTTCTTGACTGGTAGTAGAGGAGTGTTCCAAGCAGATCGAATTCGCCGCAGGATGCCCAAGTCGAATAATCTTTGGAGATGTACTTGTATTCCTTGTCGGGCCATGTAGGGGATGGGGTATTGAGGATGATTAATGACCTGTGCATTTTCTTTCATTTCAATCCATATGGGAGTAGCTTCCGTAGCTAGGCCTCCGGGGTTATTTTCAGACCCTACTTGTGGTACACTGTCCATTAGTTGCCTTCGTTTTGCATTGAGAGGGGTACTTTCTTCATATCGGTGTTCAATGACTTTCTCAAGTACAGGAAGATGTAGTCTCCACTCCTCTTGGAGAGGGCAAATTAGAGAAACTGGCTTATCAGCGAAGGAAGCCTTAATTTCACCATTGGATTCAAACTGTAAATTTGCTCTTAGTTTGCAAAGTAGGTCTCTGCCAATTAATGGTACTGGGCATCCGGGGACGTAAAGGAATCGGTGGGATACTAATTGTCCCCCAACTCGAACCTGCCTGTTCTGTAAGACAGGGGCTGCTAGCGGTTTTCCAGAGGCCCCTACAATAGAAATGCTTTATGATGTAGGTGTAGTTATGGCAGTAGTCATAACTGACCGCTGTGCTCCAGAGTCCAAGAGTCCTTTAAATGTTTTCGTTCCAACTTTTATTTCCACTAAAGGGTCAAGGGGCAGATTGTCCTTGCCTAGTCAGGAGTCACGTCCTATGTCATCACCATCATCTTCAGACATCTCATCCACGGCCATTTGCCACTCAGCATCCTGTGATTTCGGGGGTTTGTATCCTTCCCCTTCTCCTTTTCGTTGTGGAGTCTCCGGGCAATCAGCTTTCCAATGTCCTTCTTGTTTGCAATATGCGCACTGATTCATTCCTAGAGGCACTCTTCCTCCTCTAGCCGATCCACCTCTGAATGATCTTCCTCTGGACGAAGCCCTGAACGGCGGTTTGCCTCTCCCTCTATACCCAGGATATCCTTGATAATACCTGGCTTGGTCTCCAAAATTGGTCTCATCCATAGCTGCGGCTAACAGGCTAACACTTTCTCTCATCCTTTGACCACTTTCTTTTTTATCCTTCTTTTCCTCCTCCAGTTCCCGATTTCCATAAACTTTATCTGCCATAACTTTCAGCTGACTGATATTCATTCCTTCAAAGCCCTCTGTCTTCTGAAGCTTCCGATGTATATCTGGAAATGACTGTCCTACAAAGCTCATTACTACTATAGAATGATTTTTTTGGTCTTCCGGATCAAACGGACTGTATCTGCGGTATGCATCCATTAACCGTTCTAGGAAGTCTCCCGGAGTTTCATCTTTTTTCTGCACCACGTCCTGTATCTTAGCCATGTTCATAACTTTTCTTTTTCCCTTTTTTAGGGCTTCTAGGAAGGCCCTCTGATAGGCAGCTATGCGCTCCCGTCCAGTTGATGTCTGATAGTCCCAGTGGGGATCTATACCCGCGGGGCAAATTCCCTTACTGCCTCCTCTGGGTCGCCGTCTGACCCGGCTCCCTCCCTGGCTGCCTCTTCCATATTTTGTTGTATCTGCCGCCGTTCTTCAGTAGTAAAAAGGAAGGCGGCTAAATGACGGATGTCAGCCCAATTAGGATTATGAGCTATATAAATTCCGGATAAGAAGTCAATCATCTTATCTGGCTTTTCGGCATATGAGGGATCAAGTTGTTTCCAGTTGAAAAGATCATTAGATGTAAAGGGAACATATGTAAATAATCTTATAGTTTGTGTTGTTTGGAAGGCATTCTCTTCTGTAGGGGACACCGGCACTACTGTTGCGGTTTCTCTGATTGGTAGATGCAAACTTGCGACTTGTGTTTTACTGCGAGTGCCGGCTGAGACGGAAGGTTCCGCCTCTCTCTCAATCTTTGCCGCTTCTAATTCCTTCTTAATTTCATGCGATGTACTAGGTACGGAATCAACTTGTTCATAAGCGGGAGTTGGTGGCAAATCATGCAATGGCGGGTAGATCGGAACGTATGGCGGCGGCGCTAGAATTTCTGGTTCATCTGCTAGTATGGGCTCCGCTGCGAGCGGCGGTTTAACTTTTTTTTCTTGATTTGCATGATCTTTTTGTACTACAAATATGGCCGCCGCCGATGACGTATCGTCTTCCGTATTCAAGATGGCCGGCTTTTCCCATCTCTTCCGGTTTGGGGACTTCCAGCTACTCGTTTTCTGTATGTGCGCCACCATTACGAGGGCGGCTCCCTCCACTAACTTCTTTGCCCATGACGGTGGATTCAAGATGACTGTAATCCAGGCTTCAATATACGGCCTATCTTCGGGACATCCTGGATTACCTTCCATTATTACTATATTTTGAACTCTTGTGGCCGTTTGATAATCAAAAGTTCCTATCGGGGGCCAATTAACACATAAACTCGGCCACCTATATGCACAGCGCTGAATCATACCGGGTTTTGTGCATGCATGCTTATCGAACACTTCACTAAGGTGCTCCGTCATGGCTTTTAGCGGAGTAGAACTTCCCCCACCCATCTTAGGACAGATGCACAGACAAAGAAGGGAAGGGATAGCGGATAGGTAAGGGGTCCGTATCCGCCAGACACAAAAGGATCACACTCGCCTCGACTAGAACGCGGTCGCCCGGCCTAGAACTGCGAGGCCATTCGCTCTCTTTCACACAACAAGAAACCTATTCCCAAATGTTTCCCAAATCGCGTGGTCTTCAGAGCGGGATTCCTACTAGCCACTGCGCAAGGCTTGATCAAGGCCCCCTCGATCCTTCGTGACAACGGATCGGCTTGTAATTTAGCTTTACTTTATCTCTAATTCTTGTTCCCACTTACTTGCCTGAAACGTTCTTCCGATCGTCAAGAAAGCCTTCTTCCCGAATCACCAGCCCAGAGGTCTCGAGAGAATTTCTACGGAACGGTCTCCTCAGAAACCTGATCGCTGAACTCAGCGGTGGCCACTCACCAGGTAAATCTGGGGGATCGCTCCGCCACCAAACTACCGGACCGACTGGGGGGCTAAAATAGCGTCCCCGGTACCTCCTGGCTGGCTCGCCAAATGTAACCGTCTTAAAAGTCAGTAAGGAGGCCCAGACAACTGATCCGTAAAGATAGACTTTTATTGCCAGCAAGATGCAGCTAAGACAATGGCTCAGTACAACTGCATGCCACTCCCCGTGGGGAGTGAATCTTTATACATTCTTTCAAGTAGGTGTAGCTTATAATCAAGTCATTGTTTCGTCATTTAATTGACGGGATAGGTTAGACATTTTATAGCAACTATCGTATTAATACAATACAAATTATGTTTTTCAAAATGGAAGTGCGTTCCACTGAATGTCAGTACGTAACTACGTTACTACGTAATGCATGCAATTGCGTTCCAAATGTTAGTACGTTCAATATGGCTGTGCGTTTCACTGCTGGCGTTGTTAATCAGAGGTTTTCAGTTGTCTCATTAAACGATCGTCCATAAAATTGAACTCCTTCAGCGCCGCCCCTGAAACGTCACGTCATCCGTGCCACGCCCCCGAAACGCTGCGTCACCCGCGCCACGCCCCCGAAACGCTGCGTCACGACCGCCACGCCCCCCGGCACGCCTCTCCAGGCAAGCCCAGGGACTTACGCGCGTCCCGGGGCTTGCACGCGCCGCCGAGCCTATGCAAAATAGGCTCGGCGCGTGTGTGGGGGGGGTAGGTTTTCGGGGGGTACGCGCGTACCCCTTTGAAAATCTACCCCAGGATGCTGGGCTTGATGGACCCTTGGTCTGGCTCGGTATGGCATCTTTCTTATGTTCTTATGAAGTGGAGGAAGTGTGAGCTGAGTTTTTTTCACAGGAATAAAGAGTAAATAGTGGCTGCAGGGAAGTGGCAAGGAAAGGTCATGCTATATTTTATTTAAAAAGTACAACGTGGTGATGCGATCATTTTACAGAGTTACTAACGGGTCGAGACAGTATCGTTCGGTCGAAGATTGCCCGTCTGTAACGTGCTCGGAGCGCACAATTCGGGTGCGTAAGGCGATCCAGCGATACAGTCTCCAGTTTCACGCGTCCTTAGCGCTTCTTAAAACAGACGCATAACCCTTTCCGCACGCATGTAAATGAACGAATTAGCTGTATAATGCTGTATAATGAAGGAATTAGCTATTCCCCTCCGATACCGTAACGCGCACTCAGATTATCTCCTTAGTAACCCGCTGTTTTGCCGTGGCCTTAACGTGTTAGTTTACCGCCTCCCCCTAGTAGGTGTTAGGACTGTGAGTCTAGTAACAAATCCATCGACACCGCTTAAGATACTCAAAAACAATAAAACACAATAAAAAAAAAAGCGATACAGAGATGATCGAGAAAATGTAATGCTGTGGGACACATAAAACCTGTCAGAAAAAAAAATAAAAATTTTTAAATACCTGTCGGAGGGCCGCGTGGGTCCAGGCGGCGGCAGCGGCGGGTGGACGCGCGTTAGTTTCAGACGACCGGCGGCGGGAGCCGGGGGGCGGGTGGTCGCGTGTTAAATCTAGGCCGGGTCGCACAGACGTGCATTCATCCAGGCGGAGGAGCCGGCGGCGAAAGCAGACAGCTCCTCCGCCTGGATGAATGAATGTGCGCCTGTGCGACCCCTGCGATTCGGCGCTCAAGGTGTGACGTCACGGCATGTGACTGCCTTGAGCACCGAATCGCAGGGGTCGCACAGGCGCGCATTCATTCACTGCCGGTGGGGGCTGCCGACGCCTTGAGCGCCGAATCGCAGGGGTCGCTCAGGCGCGCATTCATGGCGGAGGAGGCATGAATGCGCGCCTGTGCCAGGCGGAGGAGCCGGCTGCTTTCGCCGCCGGCTCCTCCGCCTGGATGAATGCGCGTCTGTGCGACCCGGCCTAGATTTAACACGCGACCACCCGGCTCCCGCCGCCGGTCGTCTGAAACTAACGCGCGTCCACCCACCCCCCTGCCGCCGCCGCCTGGAACAGGCGCCCACCCGCCAGCGGCCTAGATTTAACACGCGACCACTCGCCCCCCCGGATCCCGCCGCCCGCCGGCCGCCTGGACCCACGCGGCCCTCCGACAGGTATTTAAAAATGTTGTTTTTTACACTTCCTGGTGCCTGTCATTTCAAATGTCATTTGAAATGACATTTGAAATGACAGGCACCAGCGCACCCAGGTTACTGTATAGGCGCTGTATTAAGCGCCTATACAGTAAAATGGGTTGCGCGGGCATAACCCTTCCCTAACGCTTCACAGCCGTGGCATGCATTTGCATGCAATTAGAAGAGAGTATCAGGCGCTAGGTCAAGAGAACTGTGCGTGCGGGGAGGAAGGGTGCGCCTGACACTGCCGCACTGTTTCTACCGCGGCCTTACAGTATCGAGCCGTAGGTTAGGTTAATGCATTTTTGAAGATTATATTTTTCTTCTTTGCCGTTCAAGATTTCTCCAGGTGTACTTTTTCTGCAGTATATATTGCATTTCTTTTAATGAGACAATTTCTAATTTCTTTATGTATATTTTATTTGGCATAAATATTCCTCCGACACACCTACAGGAGGGGAAGATTCCTCCTAGCTCACTTACAAACATTATGGCCGCACACTACTGCACACATTGTTGCCAGAACGGGCTATTTCACACTCAGCTGGGCTATTTCTTTTCCCATTCTGCAGGGGAAAAAACAACATTTGTGCCGGGTGCGTTAGGTCTGGGCTGACCACCTAACTGCCAGCAACCCACAATCGGCTCGATACTGTAAGGCCGCGGTAGAAACAGTGCGGCAGTGCCAGGCGCACCCTTCCTCCCCGCACGCACCGGCGCGCATTCATCCAGGCGGCGAAAGCAGCCGGCTCCTCCGCCTGGATGAATGAATGCGCGCCTGTGCGACCCCTGCGATTCGGCGCTCAAGGCGTGACGTCACGGCATGTGACTCCCTTGAGCACCGAATCGCAGGGGCCGCACCGGCGCGCATTCATTCAATGCCGGTGGGGGCTCCTCCACCTGGATGAATGCGCGTCTGTGCGACCCGGCCTAGATTTAACACGCGACCACCCGCCCCCCGGCTCCCGCCGCCGGTCGTCTGAAACTAACGCACGTCCACCCGCCCCCCCCCGCCGCCACCGCCTGGACCCACGCAGCCCTCCGACAGGTATTTAAAAATTTTTATTTTTTTTCTGACAGGTTTTATGTGTCCCACAGCATTACATTTTCTCGATCATCTCTGTATCGCTTTTTTTTTTATTGTGTTTTATTGTTTTTGAGTATCTTAAGCGGTGTCGATGGATTTGTTACTAGACTCACAGTCCTAACACCTACTAGGGGGAGGCGGTAAACTAACACGTTAAGGCCGCGGCAAAACAGCGGGTTACTAAGGAGATAATCTGAGCGCGCGTTACGGTATCGGAGGGGAATAGCTAATTCCTTCATTATACAGCTAATTCGTTCATTTACATGCTGCGTGCGGAAAGGGTTATGTGTCTATTTTACGAATCGCTAAGGACGCGTGAAACTGGAGACTGTATCGCTGGATCGCCTTACTCGTCTGTATTGTGCGCTCCGAGCACGTTACAGACGGGCAATCTTCGACCGAACGATACTGTATCGACCCGAATGTTGTTGCGGCTTTTTCCTTTGCGGCACAATCCCTCCAGCAGCTCCACGTGCAGTCGCAGAGTGATGACTCATCTGCAGCAGAGCTCCACCAGCAGTCGCAGAATGATGACTCATCTGCAGCGGAGCTCCACCAGCAGTCGCAGAATGATGACTCTTCCGCAGCAGAGCTCCACCAGCAGTCACAGAGTGATGACTGATCGGCAGCAGCGTTCCACGTGCAGTCGCAGAATGATGACTCATCTGCAGCAGAGCTCCACCAGCAGTCGCAGTGTGATGACTCATCTGCAGTAGAGCTCTGCCAGCAGTCGCAGAATGATGACTCGTCAGTGTTGCCAACCTCGCTTATTTCCCGCGAAATTGGGCTTTTTGTTCAGTCATTCGCGGTTTTTTTTTGATTCGCGGGTTGCTTTTAATTGGGCAATTTTTCCAGCCAATCGCGTTTTTTTTGGGCTCGGTGGGCCGGACTTGTGCTCTGATGTTGAAGTGATTGGTTGCTGCTGCCGCCGATGAGGCCTGTCTTAGCAGGCGCACCCTAAATTATTGTAGCAATAAGCCAATCAGAACGGCAGACCCTCACAGGAGTCAGAGCAGTGTTGCCAACCTCGCTTATTTACCGCGAGATTGGGCTTCTTTTTGTAGTCATTCGCGGGTTTTTTTCCGGTTCGCGGGTTGCTTTTAATTGGGCTATTTTTTTCTGCCAGTCGCGTTTTTTTGGGCTTGTTGGGCGGGACTTGTGCTCTGAATCATGTTACAGTGATTGGCTGCTGCGATGAAGCCTGTCCATAGCAGGCGCACCCTATCCCTATATTGCAGCAGTAAGCCAATCAGAGCAGAGCTGCAAGCCTTGTTGATGCACAGGACACATTTGTGGGCAGATCCAGCCTGCACAGCCTCGCACGTGGGCAGAACGGGAAGGCCTTTTTTTTTCTCTCTTTCATTTCTTCTCCCTGCAGCAGATCACCTCTGTAAGAAAGCCTGTCCATACCTGCTGTTTCCGTCATTGGCTGCTACGCTACTGAATGGTTTTGATCTACTATGGCTAGAGTAAGGAACTGGGCTAAGTAGGGTAAAAGGTACTGCACAGCGTGGGAAGAGGAAGGTGAACTGAAAGCATGGGTTCAGCCTCTTGTCTGCAATGAGAGGAGGGGGGAATGAGCGTGAGGGGACTGAATTTTCAATCTCGCGTGTTTTGGGCTTGGTTTTTTGGGGAAAAAAGTGCTTGTTCTTTCATGAAAACCTGGCAACCTGAGCAGCTCCACCAGCAGTCGCAGAGTGATGACTCATCGGCAGCAGAGCTCCACCAGCAGTCGCAGAGTGATGACTCAACGGCAGCAGAGCTCCACCAGCAGTCGCAGAGTGATGACTCATCGGCAGCAGAGCTCCACCAGCAGTCGCAGAGTGATGACTCATCGGCAGCAGAGCTCCACCAGCAGTCGCAGAGTGATGACTCAACGGCAGCAGAGCTCCACCAGCAGTCGCAGAGTGATGACTCATCGGCAGCAGAGCTCCACCAGCAGTCGCAGAGTGATGACTCAACGGCAGCAGAGCTCCACCAGCAGTCGCAGAGTGATGATTCTTTAGCGACTGCAATAAAGCTCGGCCCCAGAGGGTAAGCGGTGCTGTGGGAAACAAAACACACTTTTCCCTTGCGGGCAAGATAAAACAGTGAACAAATTCAGCGAAATGAAGTCTTTATTGTAACATTTGCAAATGGATGCACCCAAAGCCAACACCAGCAGGTGTCAGTAATGAGGCATGAGCTTGCTATTAAAATACAGGGGTTTATATACTCAGTTTAGTTCCTCTTTTTAAGCCTTGGTACATATTGGGGGGGGGGGGGGAGGTTAGGAGAATAGGGGTTGGAGGAGGCTTGTGGTTGTTGCTTTTCTTGTACTTCCCTAATTCTAGTCTGGAACAAGAGGAACAAGGGGGGGGGGGGGGTATGGGCTGCTTTCAACATCTCTTAATATTACAGCTAACGGTTTCTGCAGAAAGATTTGACTTCACAGAAGTTGCGCAGGCAATTGTGCACTTCAGTTCATTACTTAGGCCTGCTCATGGTCTTAAGGACAAGGGGATTTTTACTCAGGTATTGTGTTTCTATAAGAAGGGACCTCTGGAGGACATGGTTTAATACCACTATCTTTTCCGTTATAATAAAGCTTTCTGGCCAGCCTGTTTCCAGCAGCTTCCAACTTCCTCCTTTTATAGTAACTGCCCCATAGTTTTTCACAGCTTTTAACTTCCTCCTTTTATAGTAACTGCCCCATAGTTTATCACAGCTTCTAACTTCCTCTTTTTATAGTAACTGCCCCATAGTTTTTCACAGCTTCTAACTTCCTCCTTTTATAGTAACTGCCCCATAGTTTTTCACAGCTTCTAACTTCCTCCTTTTATAGTAACTGCCCCATAGTTTTTCACAGCTTCTAACTTCCTCCTTTTATAGTAACTGCCCCACAGTTTTTCACAGCTTCTAACTTCCTCTTTTTATAGTAACTGCCCCATAGTTTTTCACAGCTTCTAACTTCCTCCTTTTATAGTAACTGCCCCACAGTTTTTCACAGCTTCTAACGTCCTCCTTTTATAGTAACTGCCCCATAGTTTTTCATAGCTTCTAACTTCCTCCTTTTATAGTAACTGCCCCATAGTTTTTCACAGCTTCTAACTTCCTCCTTTTATAGTAACTGCCCCATAGTTTTTCACAGCTTCTAACTTCCTCTTTTTATAGTAACTGTGCCGTAGTTTTTCACAGCTTCTAACTTCCTCCTTTTATAGTAACTGCCCTATAGTTTTTCACAGCTTTTAACTTCCTCCTTTTATAGTAACTGCCCCATAGTTTTTCACAGCCTCCAACTTCCTCCTTTTATAGTAACTGCCCCATAGTTTTTCACAGCTTCTAACTTCCTCTTTTTATAGTAACTGCGCCATAGTTTTTCACAGCTTTTAACTTCCTCCTTTTATAGTAACTGCCCCATAGTTTTTCACAGCCTCCAACTTCCTCCTTTTATAGTAACTGCCCCATAGTTTTTCACAGCTTCTAACTTCCTCTTTTTATAGTAACTGCCCCATAGTTTTTCACAGCTTTTAACTTCCTCCTTTTATAGTAACTGCGCCATAGTTTTTCACAGCCTCCAACTTCCTCCTTTTATAGTAACTGCCCCATAGTTTTTCACAGCTTCTAACTTCCTCTTTTTATAGTAACTGTGCCATAGTTTTTCACAGCTTCTAACTTCCTCCTTTTATAGTAACTGCGCCATAGTTTTTCACAGCTTCTAACTTCCTCCTTTTATAGTAACTGCCCCGTAGTTTTTCACAGCTTCTAACTTCCTCTTTTTATAGTAACTGTGCCGTAGTTTTTCACAGCTTCTAACTTCCTCCTTTTATAGTAACTGCGCCATAGTTTTTCACAGCTTCTAACTTCCTCTTTTTATAGTAACTGCGCCGTAGTTTTTCACAGCTTCTAACTTCCTCCTTTTATAGTAACTGCGCCATAGTTTTTCACAGCTTCTAACTTCCTCTTTTTATAGTAACTGCGCCGTAGTTTTTCACAGCTTCTAACTTCCTCCTTTTATAGTAACTGCCCCATAGTTTTTCACAGCTTCTAGCTTCCTCTTTTTATAGTAACTGCCCCATAGTTTTTCACAGCTTCTAACTTCCTCTTTTTATAGTAACTGCGCCGTAGTTTTTCACAGCTTCTAGCTTCCTCTTTTTATAGTAACTGCGCCATAGTTTTTCACAGCTTCTAACTTCCTCCTTTTATAGTAACTGCGCCATAGTTTTTCACAGCTTCTAACTTCCTCTTTTTATAGTAACTGCGCCGTAGTTTTTCACAGCTTCTAACTTCCTCCTTTTATAGTAACTGCGCCATAGTTTTTCACAGCTTCTAACTTCCTCTTTTTATAGTAACTGCGCCATAGTTTTTCACAGCTTCTAACTTCCTCCTTTTATAGTAACTGCGCCATAGTTTTTCACAGCTTCTAACTTCCTCCTTTTATAGTAACTGCCCCATAGTTTTTCACAGCTTCTAACTTCCTCTTTTTATAGTAACTGCGCCATAGTTTTTCACAGCTTCTAGCTTCCTCTTCACAGCTTCTAACTTCCTCTTTTTATAGTAACTGCCCCATAGTTTCACAGCTTCTAACTTCCTCTTTTTATAGTAACTGCCCCATAGTTTCACAGCTTCTAACTTCCTCTTTTTATAGTAACTGCGCCGTAGTTTTTCACGGCTTCTAACTTCCTCTTTTTATAGTAACTGCGCCATAGTTTTTCACAGCTTCTAGCTTCCTCTTTTTGCAGTAACTGCTTCAAACTACATGATTTCTCTTATAGCTTGTACATAAGTCACAATTTTTTATATCCACCCCAGCTCCATCCATGTTTATCAAAGCTTTGAGCACAATTCTAGCAGTCAATTCCTCCCACCCCATCCATAGCACCATCCTGTCTACAGGGCCATAGCAGCACAGAGTAGGCCACACAAAGCACTCTATATTTATCATTATTACTGTAATAATAACACTCAAATTCCATTTCCCACATTATGATATATTTCCGCATGGTCCTCCCATATCAACACAGTACTATCTGCCAACACTCAACGAATAATAACCCCACCTATGAAAAAGAATACCACAAATATTACACCAGAATCTAAAATATCAGTACATCTCCTATCAGGAAAACAGAACAGGCCAAGCTACTACAGATCCCTACAGAGAAACCACATGCTAAAAGAATGCTTCATCTCAGTCTTTGCATGCAGAACACAAACTTTCATCAAATACAGAATAAAGCCACATAAAGTATAAATAGAAATGTGCAGACAAAAACTGAACTGTAAAACACATCACGCCAGACTCTATACAGTGTAACAATGGAAAAACAAAATTGTCACCATTCCTCATGAGGATGGATCGGTGTAAAACAGGATTTTATTGAAGCTTGCCCGACTCTGGCCGAGTTTCGCTCAAAGAGCTGCCTCAGGGGCTTAAAAGCCGCTTGAATCATCTCAAAACTATCGCGTAGCAAAGTCAGAGAAGTGTTACACAGCAGGCTTTTAAAACAGTATCCTGATCAAGTGCTTTTAAAAGCAAAATAGTGGTATTGCATTCCCACTCGCCGCTCAGCATAGGTGTAACACTTCTCTGACTTTGCTACGCGATAGTTTTGAGATGATTCAAGCCAATTCAAGTGACTTTTAAGCCCCTGAGGCAGCTCTTTGAGCGAAACTCGACCAGAGTCGGGCAAGTTTCAATAAAATCCTGTTTTACACTGATCCATCCACTTGTGTTCATTGCTGACAGCCACCTTGGATCGATTACCGGTTTGTTTTCTTGGACCATTCCTCATGAAACAAATCAATATAATCAAGATATTTAAATCATTAATCATAATTTCCTAGCGTGTAGCAGATGGACTCAGGACCAATGGGTATAGTGTGCTCGTGCTAGCAGTTGGAGACGGATCAGATTTCAATCTGACGTCAGCACCTAGTACATATACTCCTGCAGGAAGTGCAGAACCTCAGTATTTTCCGTCTCCAAAGCAGTTGGGAGCTATCTTCACGCTCTCTGAGCGTGAGAACAAAATAAAAGAACAGAACTACAAACAAAACTACCTGAAGGCGAGCCCCGCACTCCTGCGGTGATACCCTCTGGTCCCTCCCCCAGTTGAGTTTCCCGAGGTGATTTCCGTGGTCCCTCGGAGGTAAGAGCCTCGGTCCGGTGGCCGAATCGCAGCAGGGACCTAGCCCCCGAGTGAGAAGGGCTCAGGCACGGCATAGAGGCAGCCTCGGTCCGGAGCCGTTCGCGGCGAGGACTTAGCCCCCGAGCGAGACGAGTTCAGGCGCGGCTTAGAGGCGGCGGGCGCACATCCTCGAGAGCGGCGGTGAAGGTAATCACCCTCTCCCCCCACAGCTGGAGACCGCCCAGGTCGCAACCGGGAAGCGCCAAAGACAAGGTCTGCACACGTGGAGACCGCCATATTGCCCGCCCGCTCGCTCGCCGGCGCCATCTTGTCCCTCTTTGCCGCCCGATCGAGCGCACAATTTAAGCTAAGTGCACATTATAGACGCCCGAAAATAACTGGGCGCAACATTTTAAGCTAAGCGCACTTTATAGGCGCCCGAAAATAGCTGGGCACATATTTATGCTAGGCGCCCAATGATTGGGCGCTTATTGTGGGCGCCGATAATTGGGCGCACAACTTTGGGCGCACATCCTTAGGCGCACGTTAAAACTTCCGCGCATAAGCTTTGCGCACAGTACAAGGCGCATACCAAGGGCTTGGAGCAAAACCGGCGCACATATTCCAGACGCATGGAGCGCATAAGAGCTTACGCGTCCACAGAAGCGGCGCCTCCAGAAATAGGCATAAAAGCCCAAGGCCTCTGCCCTGCATGCCACTTCAGAGCCGCACAGAGCGAGGAAACGGACGCCCTATGCGCACACGGTGAGGAGGCCCTGGGAGACCAGGCCAGGGCCTTTCCCACCCAGGTCCCAGTGCTAGCTCCTCAGGGAGCACCCCGGACCTAGCTGGCCCACAGACGGGGACGCCCACGGCACCGGCGCCCCTCAACTTAGACCCAGCATCGATCTCCTGGGTGGAGTCATTTAAAGGGGATTTACGCCCTTGTCAAGATGCAGACTGAACAAATGCACCGGAAGATCCTCATGCCCCAGGCACCTCGAGGCCTAAGCACAGGCTTCCACCATCCAGAAGCCCCACCTACAGGGACACGGATTTCTCCAAAGAAGAAGTTGAGCCCCTCGAGGAGAGAGACCTCCCCTCGGGGACGGAGCTGCATCGAACCATGAGAACATCTTCTCTAAGGACGAGCTTCCGGACCTGGTATCTGGCACCCCGGGGGAAACCTAGAATGGAACCCCCTGCTAGAGGGCCTTCGACAGACGGCCCACCATTTTCTCCTCCTACAGGCGGCGCAACAGCTGATTGACCTGGAGTGGAATGCGCCAGAGTCCTCATTCAAAGGGGGTCGAGCCTTTTCGACATGTACCCCCTGGACCCAAGGAGCTGCTAGCGTGCCCCAAGGTGGACGCCATACTTTGCGCAGCCGCTAAGCGCCCCACCACACCAGTGGAGGGAGGGGCGGCCCTCAAGGATGCACATGACCGGCGCCTGCAAGCCATACTGAAACAAGCCTTTGAGGTGGCAGCTATGTCCCTACAAATTACGACCTGCTGCACCGTGGTGACACGTTCCTGTTTTATCTCTAGCCAGGAACAACACCCCGGGGGAAGAGTTGGAACCAACGCTTTCGTTCCTCACTGACGCTGCCTCAGATCTAGTACGCTCAGCAGCCAGGGGAGTGTCATCCCCAGGGGCAGCCAGGAGCCAACTCTGGCTGCGAAATTGGTCGGCCGGCGCCTCCCCCAAGACACGCCTCACAAGGATGCCCTTCAAGGCATCCCTCCTGTTCGGCAGCGAACTAGAGAAACTGGCTAACAAATGGGACGACTCGCTATTACTTCGTCTGCCAGAAGACAAGACAAAGAAAAACCAGCGTCCCTTCCCCAGGCCATCCAGAGGCAGAAGCTCACAACGCTTCAACCCATACAGGAATAGCTACCAAGCACTCCGTCCTCCGGCCAGAAACCAGCCTTTTCGGAACAGACACATCTAGCCATCATCCGAGAAGGGTACTACCTGGAATTCCTCCGAACACCTCCGGACAAGTTCGTGGAATCTCCCTGCCACCCCCTCAAGAGGGCGGCAGTAGAGGCTACTCTGACCAGACTCCTGACCCTAAAGGCCATAACCACAGTGCCTGCACGGGAGATAAATTCTGGGCATTACTCTATTTACTTCATCGTACCCAAGAAAGAGGGCACATTCAGGCCCATCCTGGACCTCAAGTCAGCCAACCGACACCTAAGGGTCCCAAGATTTCGCATGGAAACCCTGCGGTCAGTCATTTGTGCAATACAGCCAGGAGAGTTCTTCACATCCCTGGCCCTGTCGGAGGCCTACTGGCACAGCCCAATCCATCAGGAACACCAGCGCTACTTACGCTTCAAGGTCCTGAATCAACACTACCAATCCCGGGCTCTACCCTTCGTGTTAGCCACCGCACCGCGGACCTTTACAAGGTAATAGTAGTGGTAGCAGTGGCACTCAGAAAGGAAGGAATCCTCGTCCATCCCTACCTGGACGATTGGCTGATCAGGGCAAACTCACTGGAGGAGAGCCACCGAGCAACCATCACAGTCGCTGAAATACCTAGGAGTCCGATTCGACACCAAGGAGGACAAGGGCAGCCTGACCCCCACGAGGAGATCAAAGCTGCGGAACAGACTCCAGACCCTGCTGAGCGCCACCCGGCCCACAGCTTGGGATTGCCTACAAGTCCTCGGTCTAATGGCATCCACATTAGAAGTAGTACCATGGGCGCGAGCTCACATGAGACCCTTGCAGCGCTCACTCCTATCTCGGAGGAGTCCACGATCACAGAACTACACCGAACATCTACCCCTACGACCAGAGTTCGGACCCAGCTACGGTGGTGGCTACAGTCCAACCACATGAGCCGGGGATCAAGAATATCCTCCTCAACCTGGACCCTGCTCACCACAGATGCCAGTCTAAGCGGATGGGGAGCACACTGCGAAGAACTAACCGCCCAAGGGTGGTGGAGCAAAGACGAGGCGGGGTGGAACATCAACCGACTAGAGGCACGGGCAGTCAGGTTAGCCTGCCTGCGATTTGCCCTCAGACTCCGAAATAAAGCGGTCAGAATGATGTCGGACAACGCCACCACGGTGGCATACATCAACCAGCAGGGCGGAACCAGAAACCAACAGGTATCCTTAGAAATAGCCCCCCTGATGACCTGGGTGGAAGCAATCTCCAGGACATCTCCGCCGTCCACATCGCCGGGAAGGACAACACCACGGCAGACTTCCTCAGCAAAGAAAGCCTAAACCCGAGAGAATGGAAGCTGTCATCCACAGCCTTCAAGATGATAGTGGATCGGTGGGGGACGCCGGACATGGATCTGCTAGCGAACAGATCCAACGCTCAAGTACCCAGACATTTCAGTCGCAGGCGAGACCCTCAGTCACAAGGGATCGACGCCCTGGTACAGATCTGGCCTCCGGGGACCCTACTATAGGCATTTCCCCCATGGCCCCTGCTGGGCGCGATCATTCACAAGATTCGGCGACACAGAGACCTAGTTCTTCTAGTGGCCCCAGACTGGCCAAGAAGACTACTGGCAGGGGATCCTCTACCCCTGCCCCCACACAGGGACCTACCTCAACAAGGCCCCATCCTCCACGAGGATCCTGCTCAATTCCCTCTTATGGTCTGGCCATTGAGAGGGCCCAACTGAGGAAGAAGGGATACTCAGGGACAGTAATAGATACCTCCTCCGAGCACGCAAGTTCTCCACTTCGCTAACGCACATAAGGATCTGGAGAGTATTTGAAGCCTGCTGCAAAGATCACTGCACCAAACCACAGTCCGCTAAAGTCCCCATAATTTTGGAATTCTTACAGAATGGACTTCAGAAGGGCCTGTCCCTCAACTCAATCATGGTTCAGGGGGCAGCACAGTCATGCTACGGTTCCAGGAGCGAGGGCAACAGCATTGCCGCGCACCCAGATGTCTCTCAATTCCTAAAAGGGGTAAAACACATTCGCCCACCACTGAAGTGGCCAGTGCCCCTGTGGAACCTCAACCTAGTTTTGGAATTCCTAGCGGGACCCGCTTTCAGACCCCTCTGAGGCCTCTCTCTTTCTCCGTCTACTATTCTTTAAGATGGTGTTCTTGCTGGCCGTATGCTCGGCCCGCTGCATCTCAGAGCTACAAGCGCTGTCCTGCCGGATAGGGACCATCCATCTACGCACGGTCCCTTCCTTCCTACCCAAAGTGGTATCACACTTCCACCTCAACCAAACCATATCATTACCAACGATGGAAGGTTTGAAGAACTCGGAAGAAGGCCGTTCCCTACGCCATCTCAACACTGGCAGACTCCTATCCAGATACCTGGAAATGTCGGAACTAGTACGAAAGAAGGACCACCTGTTCGTCCTTCACAGCGAGAAGAAGCAAGGGGAAGCAACCCCACGGGCAACCATTGCCCGCTGGCTTAAAGAAGTCATCAAGGCGGCCTACGTAGAAGCGGGGAAACCCACCACCTCTATAGGTCATGGCCCATTCCATCAGAAGCCCAGGCGGTGTCCTGGGCAGAAAACAGAATACTGTCACCTGCCAAGATCTGCAGGGCGGCAACGTGGTCCTCCACTCATACCTTCTCCAGATTCTACCGTCTGGATGTCCAAGCTCGGGAAGACCCAGCATTTGCAAGAGCAATCCCTATTGGATCATGGGAAGCCTCCCACCCAGTTCGGGAGTAGCTTTTATACATCCCATTGGTCCTGAGTCCATCTGCTACACGCTAGGAGAAATTACTTACCTGATAATTTCGTTTTCCTTCGTGTAGACAGATGGACTCAGCAGCCCACCCTTGGCTGCCGTTATACATGGTGGTTCATCGAATCAAGGTAAGCCATGTCTTATGTAACATAGGGCATCCACCCTGCCGGGTGTCGACGCCTTCCGGCTGAGGACACTAGCGGTCTCCAGCTATAGTTGATCAACCAATTCAATCTAATCAGAGTAATCACATTAAGTTAATCATTCGGTCAGCCACACATATATCCATAATGCTTTGCAAGAAAGAATACTGAGATTCTGCACTTCCTGCAGGGGTATATGTACTACGTGCTGATGTCAGATTGAAATCTGATCCGTCTCCAACTGCTAGCATGAGCACACTATACACATTGGTCATGAGTCCATCTATCTACACTAAGGAAAACGAAATTATCAGGTAAGTAATTTCTCCATTATAAAATTACAAATAAAAGAATTTCAAAACAGCTGATGAATAGAATATCCAATAATTAAAGACTCAAGCAAATTTTGAAACCTTTACCAAACACCAATAAAATATTTCAAACAGCAAACACATCACATACTACCCAATAATTAAAATGGTAGTCAATCAAGAAAAATGAACTTAAAAAGCCACCTTTACCTACCCTCTCCAGCAGTTCTCCTACTCCTTTCTCTTGCAGGCCATACCAGAAGCAGCAGTAGCTGCTGAAGCTGTCCTCACAGTCCTCTTCCTTAGGGACCACAACCAGTCTCTTTTCACACACGTACGTACACACACACACGTACACGCACGTCACACCCTCAGGACCGGTTTCTGTCTCTCACACACTAATCATCTCCCCAACCAGTCTCAGTCTCTCTCCCCCACACACACACACACACTCACACACAAACACCAGTCATCTCCCTGATCAGTCTTTCTCACACATACACATGTCACCTCTCTGGCCAGTCTCTCTCAATCACACAATGCTCTCGCTTTCTCTTACTTACACACAGGCTTTCAATCACACACATGCTCTATTTCACTTACACACAAATGTTTTATCTCACGCAAACAGGCTCAATCACACACATGCCCTCTCACATCCACAAGCCAGCCAAAAACATGCTCCATCTCTCTGACGCACACAAGCACCCTCCCTGACTCACATATACACCACACACATACAGAAGCACCCTCCCTGTCTCACATACACATTACACTTTCACAGAAGAACCTTGCTTTCAGACTTGCAGCATTTTTCACTTTTACTAAAAGTGAAAGTGATGCTCCCAACGGTTAAATAAGAAAACCACATTCCTATCAGAAGGCGAAATGACACCCTTCCTTCAGGTTCTGTCCTCCCAAGGGACAGCCACCCACACCGTACAGCTTCTCTTGTTTTACGCTTTCAGGCAATAAAGCAAGTGTCTTTCTTCAAACTATCAGTCGTATGATTATTCATGTGGGAGATATGGAACAGAAAGTCATCCTTAGCTTCCCTTTTAAATGGGAAGATTCCAGTCTTAGTCATTTAAAAATATACATTTTCTAAAGGCTTAAAAAAAAAAGCAAAACCGTTTCAGATTCTATTCTAGTCGTCATGCTTAAATTAGGATTAAAAAAAACCCCAACCAAACCCCACCTGGCATCAGTATCTTAAATTTGTGAATTTGCTGAGATGAACATTTTAAATACTTTAATTTTTTTTGCTTTAGTATTTGTCTCTTCCCACTTTAAGTTACATTTTATTTTCCAGAAGAAGGATGCTTAAAATTCAGTAATTTCATCTTTCATCCAGCTTTTCAAAAGTTGAGGTATATGTATTATCATATTTCTTTTTCTTAAACTGGCAGATTCCTTTCTCACATACACACACACACTCACAGAAAGAAGATCGACGCAGCCGGAGACTTGGGGGGGCGCCGCGGCAGGCAGCCAGCTCCCGACTCGCCCTGCCTCCCCCTGAGTGCCACCCTCCCGACACCCCCCTACTGGTCCAGCGGAGGTCCCGGGAGCGATCTGCTGCTCCAGGGGCCTCGGTTGCCACCAAGCAAAATGGCGGCGGTGGCCTTCAGCCCCTACCATGTGACAGGGGCTACCGATGCCATTGGTTGGCCCCTGTCACATGTAGGGGCTAAAGTTTTCCAGCAGGGAATAGATTTTTATTTATTTAAAAAGATCTTGACCTGTCAGCAGCCTTTGACACTGTAAATCATGACATACTTTTAAATAGACTAGAAGAAATAGGTTTAAACAACAAAACAATCAAGTAGTTTAGATCATATCTCAGTAACAGATATTTTCAAGTACAAATTAAAGACGCTATATCCGAAAAAATAAATCTGCAAACGGGGGTACCACAGGGATCCGCCCTCTCTGCCACACTTTTCAACATATACCTGCTACCACTATGCCACCTGCTGGCTGGTCTGGGAATCACACACTATATATACGCTGATGACATTCAATTAATTCTACCCATTGACGATACAATTGAGAAAACATTAAACATAGCCAACATGTATCTAGATATCATCAAACAGCTGCTAAACCAAATGGAATTAGTAATTAATACAGAGAAGACAGAATTCCTACATTTAGAATGAAAAAACATGGAGATCAAACAAAGCCCAATCACACTCAATAACAACCAACAAATAATACTAGCAGAGAAAGTACGGAATCTAGGAGTAATAATTGACACAGAACTAAGCTTAAAACAACACATATCTCTAAAAGTAAAGGAAGGATATGCTAAACTCATGGTCCTCAGAAGACTTGAAACCACTTCTAACAACCACCAACTTTCGATCAGTACTACAAGCACTAATATTTGCAAGCACTGATTATTGTAATGCACTTCTACTAGGTCTTCCATACACCTCACTAAGACCATTGCAGGTTCTGCAAAACTCGGCTGCAAGAGTTTTAACTGGCAAAAGTAAAAGAGATCACATCACTGAAACACTGGCTTCCCATTGAACAAAGAATACAATACAAAACACTGTGCACCATACACAAGTTAATACATAACGAACATGCAGACTGGTTAAATACAGCCCTCCGTGTACAAGTCCCTAACAGAAACCTAAGGTCAGCAAACAAAGCACTCCTAACCATTCCATCAGTCAAAACTGCAAGACTAACACAGGCTATCATTGGCAGGACCCATGCTATGGAACTCCATGCCCTTGGATTTAAGATTACAAAGAGACAACAAAACCTTTAGAAGAAGTTTAAAAACCTGGCTCTTTAAACAAGCTTTTCAAAAAGAGAAGGGAGAATAGAAGCCAGGGAGGAGCAAAGCACGAACAATTAAACACCCACACACACTCCAGTAATCACCAAGTGTGTAGTTTTTTTAATAGATAGCGCATATTCACTAAAGGACAAGTTACAATTATAAAGTTAGTTCTGTACTCAAAACTGAGATAGAGAGACCTGGACATGATTAAGAACATAAGAAATTGCTATGCTGGGTCAGACCAAAGGTCCATCAAGCCCAGCATCCTGTTTCCAACAGAGGCCAAACCGGGCCTCAAGAATCTGGCAATTACCCAAACACTAAGAAGATCCCATGCTACTGATGCAATTAATAGCAGTGGCTATTTCCTAAGTATAATTGATTAATAGCTGTTAATGGACTTCCTTATCCAAACCTTTTTTGAGCCTAGCTACACTAACTGCACTCACCACATCCTCTGGCAACAAATTCCAGAGCTTTATTGTGCGTTGAGTGAGAGAGAATTTTCTCCGATTAGTCTTAAATGTGCTACTTGCTATCTTTATTTATTTATTTAAAAGTCTTTTATACCGATGTTAGTCGAAACATCACCTCGGTTTACATGGAACAAAAGCAACGGAAATTACAAGTAACAGGGGAAGGGTAAGGGGTATTTAACAATTAACATTGATTACAAACTATGTTACTGAACCTTATGGCACCTGTGTAAATCGACAAATTGTAGTATCATTACTTTTATGTGCCTTACTGTAAACCGTTGTGACGGTCCCCACCGAATGACGGTATAGAAAAGATTTAAAATAAATACATCTCTAATTCACATATTTCCTAGCGTGTAGATGGTCCCTGCTCCATGCAGCTTACAAGCCACAACGACCAGATAATGGAGAAGTTACTTACCTGATAATTTCGTTTTCTTTAGTGTGGACAGATGGACTCGGGACCAGTGGGTATTGTGCTCTCCTGATAGCAGTTGGGAGACGGAGTCAGATTTCAAAGCTGACGTCAGCCTACATATACCCATGCAGCATGCTTAGCTCTTCAGTATTTCTCCGTCTCCCATAGCAGATGCGGACACTATCCAAAAGAATAGTGTAACATTTACAAGAAAGAGGAAAATTTACTTTTAAGAACAGAGCCCTGCTTCTCCTGCGGTGAAACCTAAGGGTCCCTCCCCCAGTCGAGACTTTCCTGGGGTCAATTCGATATCCCTCAGAGGTGAGCCTTAGTCCGCCGGCCGATTCCCAGCGTGGACGTAGCCCCCAGGGTGGCTGAAAGACAGCGGGTGCAGATTTGAGCGCGGCGGTGAAGGTATTTCCCTCTTCCCCGGCAGCTGGAGACCGCCCGGCACGCGACCGATAAGCACCGAGTCCAGGTAAGGTAGAAACCTTTCTTCTAAGTCTCCGATCTCCAAGGCTCGAACAGCCGTACCGACCTTCTTCCGACGAGGTTTAAATCGGGTTGGGCAGCCATCCTCTGGCTAGGCCCCGATCTGGTGCGAGGGTCCACACACGTGGAGACCCTCTGGGGGGGCCGCCATCTTGTTGCTGGGGTCATCGGCGCCATCTTCCCCCCTCACAGACAGTACACGCGGAGCAGGCCAGAAGCTCGAGGTGCCTAACTTGAGCGCGTCCGTAGGGATACACTCCTAACTGCACGCACTTCTGGGTTGTGCGCATAGTGGCGCGCACAACTGCACACATAACTGTGCCATGAGCACAAAATCCGCCACCTGCACGCATAACTTGTGCATACGTACTGCGCATAACTTCTGTGCCCCCCCCACCCCCCGACACGCACAACTAAGAGCATCTGCGCGCATAACTCTCGCACGGACGAGTTTTCAAGCTCTACACGTGCGCAAACAATGGCACCACCATCCAAGAAGGCCAAGGGACCCTTCCTTTGCCCAGTCTGCCACTTGAGAGCTGTGCAGCCTGATTTAGAATCCCTTCTGTGCCAGCAGTGCGAACAGAACCAGGGAGAGCCCAATCAAGACCTCCCACAGCCAGGAGAGGGATCCGGAACCACTGATGATGGCACCCCGGACCTAACTATGTCCAATTCGGCGCCCCCACAGGAAAGTTCCTCTGGGGCTACCACTACAATCCCTCCTGGCATCATCATGGACCCAGGAACCTTCTCCTGGGTGGAATTTTTCAAAGGGCTGCAAACCTTTGTCCAGGCGCAACCAGCCCTGGCTGTCCAGCCCTTCCCAGCACCTCCTGAGGCTCTCGAGACATGCCTCTCCTATCCAAGATCATCCCGGATGGGGATCCAGACACCGCAGAGGAGGAAACAGACTCCCTGGAAGAAGGGGAAATCCCCCCCAGGGATGAAGCCATACTGGACCATGCTCCGATTCTTCCACAAAGACGAATTACCAGCCCTCGTATCCCAAACTATGAAGACACTGGGTCTCCCAGGCATGAACCCTACAGTGGAACCCCCATGTTGGAGGGTTCCACTGTATTTTCCTATGTTGGAGCCCATCAAGGAACTAATTGACCTGGAATGGAATGCTCCAGAGGCCAGTTTTAAAGGGGGGACGGGCACTAGAAGCCCTATACCCGCTGGAACCCACAGCCAAGGAACTTCTACGCTTCCCTAAACTGGGCGCTATGATCTGCGGTGTCTTAAAACACACCACAATCCCTGTGGACGGAGGAGCGGCACTGAAGGACACCCAAGACAGAAGGCTGGAAACCATCCTTAAGCAGTCCTTTGTCTCAGCATTGACGCTACAAATTGCCTCCTGCTGCGCCTTGGTGGCACGTTCCTATTTGATCCTCTCCAGAGACGCTACCACACCCGGAGAAGCAATGGAACCTGCGGTCTCCTTCCTCACCGATGCTACTGCTGATCTCGTGCACACATCGTCCAGGGGTGTCCGCAGCAGTGGCGGCCAGAAGACAATTATGGCTCCGAAAATGGTCGTCTGGCGCAACTTCCAAGGCGAATCTCACAAAAATGCCTTTTAAAGGATCTCTCCTACTCGGAAGCGAACTGGAGAAGTTAGCCAACAATGGGGCGAATCTCCAATACCCCGATTACCTGAAGACAGGAACTAAAGAACATATCAATGCTCCTCCCCTTGAAGAATCAAAGGTAGAGGATTGCAGCGTTTTAAACCTTACAGGAACACACAGTCCCAAGCCCCTTGTACTTCAGGAAGGTTTCAGTCCTTTCGAAACAATCACATTAAGAGAGGAGCAAGCTCAGGGGCAGGCCCATCCACAGGAAGAAGACATAGGGACAGACTTACCCTGTTCTACCAAAGATGGGTCGAAGTAACATCAGATAAGTGGAGCCTAACGATCATTTGAGAGGGGTACGCCCTGGAATTCCAAAGCATCCCCCCAGACAAATTTATGAGATCACCATGCCACTCCCACTCCAAGAGACTGGCAGTGGAAACCACGCGAGCAAGACTACTCAGCCTGAAGGCAATAACTCTGGTGCCTACGTCTCAACAAAATACTGGTCACTATTTCATCTATTTTATTGTTCCCAAGAAAGAAGGAACATTCTGACCCATCCTGGACCTTAAGGCCGCCAACCATTATCTGAAGGTACCACCCTTCTGCATGGAAACCCTACGCTCTGTCATAATGGCAGGAATTCCTAACCTCCCTGGACCTATCCGAAGCCTACCTTCACGTTCCTGTCCATCAGGACTACCAGCACTTCCTGCGCTTCGCGATACTGGGCAATCATTACCAATTTCGAATGCTACCCTTCGGACTAGCCACCGCTCCCAGAGCCTTCACCAAAATTATGGTGGTAGTGGCGGCTGCACTGAGGAAAGAAGGAGTTCTGGTATATCCTTACTTGGATGATCAGCTGATCAGAGCAGAGTCTCCAAAGGAGAGATGCCACGCGACCACCAGAGTCAAGAACTTACTACAAGAGCTCGGGTGGGTCGTGAACACAGCCAAGAGCTGCCTACAGCCTTCCCAGCCACTAGAATACCTGGGTGTCCGGTTCGATACCAAGCTGGACAAAGTCTACCTTCCCCCTCCAAGGAGAAGGAAACTGATGGGTCAATTGCGAAACTGTTGAACTCGATTCGCCCCAAGGTATGGGACTACCTTCAAGTCCTCGGCCTCATGACCTCAACTCTGTAAGTTGTTCCATGGGCAAGGGCCCATATGCGACCACTGCAACGCTCCCTATTGTCACGATGGAATCCAGTGTCCCAGAACTACTCAATTCGCCTCCAGCTACCGACAGTGGTTCGGCATCAGCTTCAGTGGTGGCTACAGTAAGAACACCTAAGCAGAGGCATAAACCTGTCTGCAGCAAAGTAGATCTTGCTCACCATGGATGCGAGTCTGCGATGGTGGGGAGCCCACTGTCAGGAACTAACAGCCCAGGGACAATGGAACAAAGAAGAGGCAGAATGGAACATAAACCGCGTGGAAGCTCGAGCGATCAGACTAGCCTGCCTGCGATTCAGCCACAGACTCTGAGGTGAGTCTGTCAGTCATGTCAGACATCGCCACAACCGTGGCCTACAACAACTGCCAGGGAGGAACCAGGAGCCAGCAGATGTCTCTGGAAATAGACCCTCTCATGAAGTGGGCAGAAACAAACCTGCAAGGGATCTCGGCCTCCCACATTGTGGGAAAAGACAACATTTCAGCGGATTACCTCAGCAGAGAGAGCCTAGACCCGGGAGAATGGTCACTGGCGAACACAGCCTTCCAGATGATAGTGAATCAATGGGGTCCCCCAGCCATAGACCGCCTAGCAACTCGTCACAATGCCCAGGTCCCCAGATTCTTCAGCTGCAGACGAGAACGACAGTCTCAAGGAATCGACGCTCTCGTACAGAGCTGGCCAGAGGAAGACCTCCTGTATGCCTTCCCACCCTGGCCGCTACTGGGCAAGGTCATTCACAAGACAGAGCACCACAGGGGACTGGTCCTACTAGTCGCCCCAGATTGGCCAAGAAGACCATGGTACGAGGACGTGCGAAGACTATTGGCGGGGAATCCTCTGCGTCTACCGCCACACAGGGACCTTCTTCAGCAGGGACCGATCTCCCACGAAGACCCGTCTCGATTGTCTCTTACCGTATGGCCCTTGAGAGGACTAACCTAAAGAAGTGCAGCTCCTCAAAAGCTGTGATTGACACCCTGCTCCGAGCACACAAGTTCTCCACATCTCTGTCTTACATACGGATCTGGAGAGTAGTCGAAGCCTGGTGTGAAGACCGCGCCCCTCCTTCTGAGGACAGCCAAGATTCCCACGATCCTAGAATTCCTTCAGGACGGGGTTGTCTCTCAACTCCCTCAAGGTTCAAGTCGCAGCACTGGCCTGTTTTAGGCCCGAAGCATACGGCATCAGAATGTCAACTCATCCTGATGTGTCTTGCTTCTGAAAGGAGTTTAAACAACTTTGGCCACCTTTAAAGTGGCCGGTGCCTCTGTGGAACCTCAACCTAGTACTAGACTTCCTAGGGACAGGGTCAGACCAACAAGCAGCCTGTCTCTACGCCTCTTGAGGTCAGTAGCATGGGATCTTCTTAGTGTTTGGATAATTGCCAGGTTCTTGTGGCCTGGTTTGGCCTTTGTTGGAAACAGAATGCTGGGCTTGTTGGACCCTTGGTCTGACCCAGCATGGCAATTTCTTATGTTCTTATGGTTTTAAAGACTGCATTCTTGATCGCAGTATGCTCAGCTCGGTGCATCTCTGTACTTCAAGCATTATCCTGTCGAGAACCGTTTCTCGGGTTTACCCCAGGTCCCATAGAGCTGCGTACGGCTATTAATCAAGTTTACTTAGGGAATAGCCACTGCTATTAATTGCATCAGTAGCATGGAATCTTCTTAGTGTTTGGGTAATTGCCAGGTTCTTGTGGCCTGGTTTGGCCTCTGTTGGAAACAGGATGCTGGGCTTGATGGACCCTTGGTCTGACCCAGCATGACAATTTCTTATGTTATGTACGGTACCATCCTTCCTTCCGAAAGTGGTTTCTCAGTTCCATATGAACCAGACCATATCCTTACCATCACCAGATGAACACAAAGATTCGGAAGACTCATGTCTCCTTCGCCACCTGAATGTTGGAGAATCCTAGTCCGATACCTCAAGAGATCAGAATCCTTGCGCAAAACTGATTACCTTTTCATTTTTAACAGCGGGAAGAAACAAAGGGACGCGGCATCGCGGGTGACCATAGCCCGCTGGATCAAAGAAGTAATCAACGCTGCCTACATAGAGGCTGGAAGACCATTACCTCTACAGGTCAAGGTGCATTCTACAAGGGCCCAGGCAGTCTCCTGGGCTGAGACCAGGCTTCTTTCACCAGCCGAGATCTGTCAGGCAGCAACATGGTGCTCCCTACACACCTTCTCCAGGTTCTACCGCCTGGATGTCCAGGCCAGGGAGAATACAGCCTTCGCAAGGGTAGCACTAAGTGGGCCACGGGCAGCCTCCCCACCCTGTAGGGCAGTAGCTTTTGTACATCCCACTGGTCCTGAGTCCATCTGGCTACATGCTAGGAAATGGAGAAATTACTTACCTGATAATTTCGTTTTCCTTAGTGTAGACAGATGGACTCAGTACCCCGCCCACAGCTGCTCCAGAAATAGAGAACCTCTGATATCAATCTCGAGACTGTATGGGTAAGCCTCGGCCTACCTTTCTGTTAAGACATCTGTTAAGGTGTCGGCGTTTATTGTTTCAGCGCACCGGCGGTCTCCAGTGCCAAAACATTTTTATATATATAATCAGTTGAACCTGTTTATTTTATTTATTTATTGTTTTTTATATACCGCCGCTCATCAGAGATAGCGCGTCGGTGTACAGAGAACAGGAACATACGCCAGGGCATTATACATTTAACATGAAGATAATATAAAGTCTTATACATAAAACAAGTAAACATAAATAATGCAATATATATAAATTAAACGCAACTTATAAGGTGAAAAATTAAACATAACTTAAATGAAAAATATAGGGAGCCTAGGAACACTATAAATATAATATGAAAGGGAGTAGTGAAAATGGAGTTGTAACTTAGAGATGGCATATGGAGGGAGTGAAGGCGATACCACAGAGTAGCGGTTAAATAAAGGTGTATTAAAGGTACAGGGTGGTTGTAAGGAGCGAGACAGAATTGGTGCATAAAGAAAGGTATTAGGTGAATAAACGAAGGGTAAATATAGGGTGTAGAAATACATGTAGGTATCATGTATAGGCTTCAGTGAATAACCATGTCTTGAGTTTTTGCTTGAATATCTTAGGAGACAACTCAAGACGTAGTTCCGTGGGCATAGTGTTCCATAACATGGGGCTAGATAAGGAAAGAGCTCGGGCTTTGGTAGATGCATGGTTAATAGTTGGGGCGAGGGGGTCTGTAAGGTGGCGAGGTATGATTTCTAGTTGGTCTGTTAGATGTCTGAAATTGTAATGAGTTATTAAACCATTTCATTTCGGGATTGTGGAGGGCTTTATGAATGAGTGATAGTGTCTTGTATTATATGCGAGATTGAATAGGGAGCAAATGTAACCCTTTCAAAATAGGGGTAATATGTTCCTTTGAGGTAATATTGGTAAGGATACGAGCTGTAGTATTTTGCAAGATTTGTAGAGGGTGGATGGAGTTTTTGGGTAGGCCTAATAGAAGTGAATTACAATAGTCAATTTTGGAAAATATCATACTGTGCAGAAGTCAGAAAGGTGAAGTAAAGATTTAAGTTTTTTGAGTGTATGTATCTTGAAAAAACACTCCTGAGTATTGCGTTAATAAATTTTTTGAGTGTCATTTGATCGTCAAGTATGACTCCAGGTCTCGGACTTGGTGGGAGAATTGCATGTGTGGAAAAGTTATGAGTGTTGTAGGAGTGGTATGTAGGGGTGTGGGAGAAGATATAATCATGAGTTTCGTTTTTGTGGTATTAAGTGCAAGTTGTATGGTATTTAAGAGGTTGTTGATGGAAGCGAGAGTGGTATCCCAAATTTCAAGGGCTTTAGGTATTGAGTCAGATATCGGAATGAGGATTTGTACATCATCAGCATACAAAAAGTGTGGAAGCTTAAGGTTGGAGAGGAGATGGCAGAGGGGTAATAGATAAATGTTCAATAAAGTAGATGATAGTGAGGAGCCTTGAGGGACTCCTTGCATAAGGGGAATTTCCTTAGATATGTGGTTGCCAATTTTGACTTTGTAATTTCGGTTGGAAAGGTAAGAGCTAAACCAATTATGTTCAAAGTTAATCCAGTATACTCAAGTGTAATCAAGTATCAAGCAACACATATCCACCCTGGCTTTTCGAGGAGAATACTGAAGAGCTAAGCATGCTGCACGGGTTTATGCAGGCTGACGTCAGCTTTGAAATCTGACTCCGTCTCCCATCAGCTATCAGGAGAGCACAATACCCATTGGTCCTGAGTCCATCTGTCTACACTAAGGAAAACGAAATTATCAGGTAAGTAACTTCTCCATTACAAAAAGTTCATTATATCGCTGCTTTAGGGCATGTTACCTCCTTTCCGGTTTTGTTATTTCAGAGATAGGATTCTTGCTATGTGAGTTTTGGGAGTTAGCGCTGTTTAAATGGGATGGGTTTGATACAAAGGTGCTGAGAGGGTTTTCTGTTAACTCACAAAGTGCCCGGTACAGGAGGGATTAACTCTCCAAATTCTCTCTTTCTTGTGTCCTCAGCCCGACCTGTCTCTGATGCTGACTACATCGAATAGAAAGGGAAAGTCTAAATCTTGCCCGTCTCTTATGGATGTTCCTGTCGAGCCGATGGATGGCTTTATGGGTTCTGGTACTTCAGTGGAGCCAGATCCCTCCTCGGTGCAGCCTCTGGCAGAGCCCCTGGGATCAGAGGAGGGGCCAGGGCTGGCTCTGGATCCACTGCAGCCCAGGACTTTGGTTGTGGAGCGGCCGGAGGCAACAATGAGCAGCGAGTTGGGAAGGACTGAAGAGGAAATCTCCTCAGTGACCCGGGAGAAGGAAATCTCTGCTCATGCTAAGCGGCTGCAGGCGCTGGAGAACAAGGTGGGAAATGTACTCATTAATTCTCCTGTGTCCATTCATGATAAAGTTTGTTAGAAGCAAAATAAAGAATATGGAAAATGTTGCCAAAAGAGAAATATTTTAGAATTATCAACTTTCCCAAGAGGTAATATGTCACCAGGGAAGACGATTAATCATTATTTAGGGGAGGTTCTGCAAATATCTAAGGAATCTCTTCCTCCAATTAAGAACATTTCTTTTCTAATGAAAATTAAATGTATAAAGATCTTCTGTCTCTTGTTGCTGGTCCACAAATTTCAAGGAAGAAGAAGTTGAATCCCAAAACTAATTTTCTAAACCTTGGTCATTTTTAGTCTTCAATTCTCAGCCAGGTCACGTCTATACCTCTCCCTCCCCCGCTTTATTTATTTATTTTGTTTATATTATTGTATATACCGTTATTCTGATAAGTCATAACAGTTTACAGTATAAATATAAATAAAATCAATTACAAATTATAAATGATTAAAAACAAAACATTAAATTCAATATAAATGTTACAACATAAATAGTAAAAACATCTATGGATAATAAACTAAAATGAACAACAAAGTCAAATTAAAAAACAAATTTCCTAGCGTGTAGCCAGATGGACTCAGGACCAATGGGTGATGCTCCCCTGCCAGCAGCTGGGAGACGGAGTCAGGTTTCAAAGCTGACGTCACCCTAGATACACCCCTGCAGTGACCTCAGCCATCCAGAATATCTCCATCTCCCAGCAGTTGTGCAGGTGCTATCCCCATACCAATTGAAAGATCGAGCCCCGTTCTCCTGTGGTGATACCTAAAGGTCCCTCCCCCAGTTGAGAAATCCTGAGGTGATTTCCGAGATCCCTCAGAGGTTGCCTTGGTCCGGTAGCCGGTTCCTGGTGTGGACCCTGCTGCTGAAGCAGCTGAAAGGCAGCGGGTGCAGGAAGCTGAGTGCGGCGGTGAAGGTCTAAGCCCTCTCCCCCCACAGCCAGAGACCGTCTCTGTACTCAGTCGGTAAGCGCTGAGCCCGGGTAAGTAGAGAAGAACTCCTCTGTATTAGGATTAGTTCGTGGTGGGCCCTGGGCCGAGGTGAGAGATGGTACCGCCACAGGGAGGAGCCCCGTGAGCCTCCCCGTCGGGAGGCGAGGTCACAGTGAGGACAGACACAGTATCGGGCTAGAGTCTGTATTAAAGAGAAAGGGTGACACAACCTGCAGAGCGGGGGGTGTCAGAGAGAAGGTCTCAGAGACACCGGTCCATGGATAGGAGAATACCCGAGTGGAACCTCCGTAATGTAGATGATGAGCTGCAGAGCGAGGTACACTGATGATGTCTTCAGTAGAGATGGTAGTGGCCCGCGGAGCAGGTACACCTGAAGCAGGTCCTCAGCTGAGTCGCTAGTGGTCCGCAGAGCGGGGTCCACCAATGAGGTCCTTAGAAGAGATGGTAACGGGCCGCGGAGCGGGGTACACTGGAGAGGGTCCTCAGTAGTGCTGATAGTGGCCCGCGGGCCGGGTACACTGGAGTGGGTCCTCAGTAGTGCTGATAGTGGCCCGCGGAGCAGGGTACACTGGAGAGGGTCCTCAGTAGTGCTGATAGTGGCCCGCGGAGCAGGGTACACTGGAGAGGGTCCTCAGCTGAGTCAGTAGTGGTCCGCAGAGCAGGGCACGTGGTTGAGGCCCTTTAATAGAGGTGGTAAGGCCCGTGGAGCGGGATACTCACGATGAAGATCCTCAGTAGAGATGATAGTGATCCACTGAGCAGGGAACACCGGTGAGGACCTCAATAGGGATGGTAATGGTCCGCGAAGCGGGGTACACCAGAGGAATCCTCGGTAGCACAGGAAGGAGTCTGCGGAGCGTGGTACTCACGGAAGTGTGGCTTAAGGTTCCAGGGAAGCCCCGGGGAATGGGGCAGGCAGATGTCCCAAGCGAAAGGCCCTCCGAGGAGCGGATAGCCAAGATGAGGAGAGGGCCCCCGAGGAGCGGGTACCCCAGACGTCTATGCCTGGAAGCAGGAACTGGAACGGGACCTGAAAAAAAAACAGCACTTCCTCCAGCATCTCGCCATTGAATTCACACCTGAGGAATGCGAGAAGGTTTGAAAGGTCTGCAGTGTCGGTGGAGTCCTCCGTTTGCAGGGCAGAATAACGATTTTACATCTTCTCCCCCTGCTCAGCCATTTCTCCTTGCCGGTGCTATCTGCCAGTGAGAGTAAATTTGTTAGCTTGCAGGCCTTCTCCATCTCCTTTCCAGCTGGAAATATGAACTCTTCCCCCAGCCCTGTGAGGCTTCCCCTTTCTTTGCAAGCAGTAAAGATTCCCGAGAAGGCGCTTCCGCTGCCTGGGGCTTGTGCTACAGTTTTTTTCTTGCATTCACTGAGTTCCTTCAGTTTGTTTTACAAAATCTCAATTGGCTTGGCCAGAAGCTCGCTGGGTTTTTGTTTGTGAGTGACGAGGAAGATCGATGGCTTTAAGCTTTCGTGTGACAGAGCTTCATAGCTGAGTGGCGATATTGAGCCAGGGAGAGAGGGGAGCTCGAATTCCCCTCCTCCACTCTCCAGCGGCCGAAGCCCTGACCTCGTGTCGCTGCGCCCCACATGGGCGTCCGTCGGGCCGGAGAAAGGCAACGTCGGAGGAACCGCAGGGTAAGGTTCAGACCTTGGTTTGCGTTTTCTCCCCATCGCAGGTAAAATGCAGCAAGAAAAGAGACTCAAAGTAAACACGCCCGAGGGATCCAATGCCGAGCGAGTCTATCTTTGCAGCCATCTTGGATCCAACCCCAAGAAGGCGAGTTTTTAAACTGGATTTGAATATGGCCAGAGAGGGAGCAGTACACATGGGCTCAGGAAGTCTCTTCCAGGCACTCGGCAAAGCAGGGTGGAAAGCACAGAATTGAAAAGTGGTGGAGAAAGAGACAGATAAGGGCAACTTGCCTGATGAACGGTGATCACGAGGAAGGGAGAGAAAAGAAGGAAATGAGGAGCTGCAGAGTGAGGGGAGGGAGAGAAGCTTGAGCTGTAGGTGGAAGTGGACAGAGAGCCAATGTAGCGACCTGAGAAGATCACAGCGAGGTTAAAAGGAAGAGATCATGCAGCTGAATGTGGAAGAGATTGCAGGGGAGAAAAACGATTCAGCAAAGAGCGAGTTACAGAAGTCTAAGCAGGAGGAGATAAGACAGGGGAGGAGGGTTTTGGTGCAGGCTCGAGGAGGAAGGGAGAGATTTAAGCAGAGTTATAGAGGAGGAACGGACTCACTTTAGCAGGGTTTTGGATGTGCAGAAGGAGGAACGGCATCAAAGATGCCCCAAGGTTAGGGGCTGAGCAGGCAGGAGGATGAGAGCACAGCGAGCCCTCCTGATGTGACAGAATCAGATGTTCCTGAGGTTCTGGGTAATGCTCTGTTAGATCCTGGGTTTTATTATTCACTGATTTATCCAGGCAGAGACGTTTGATATTCTCTGTCTCTGGGATTAGACTTTCAAACCCCGAGGTCCAGAAAGGAAACTGAGTCCAGGGGAACGAGTCTGGCAGTTCCTGGGGATGAGGGGTCCTGGTGTCCTCTCTTCCATGACAAAATGTTAAGAGGTTAAAGCCGCTGAGCCCCTCCTCGTGTCCCTGAGTGTTTCTGGTTTGTGTTTCAGGTGCCGGTGACGTTTGAGGACATCGCTGTCTCTTTCTCCCAGGAGGAGTGGGAGTATTTAGATGAAGGACAGAAGGAGCTTTACAGGGAGGTGATGAAGGAGAATTATGAGACCCTGAGCTCCCTGGGTCTAGGTAAGGATTGCATTATCTGCATTTCTAGTTTACACAGAGGATGTTTTACTAAACATCATTGGGTCAGCGCCTCACAGTAAATGTGCACACAGCCCTGGATTTCCCTCCTCTCTTGTGTAGGGAACAGGAAGGGCAGGATTGAGGCAGACAGAGCTGGGCTGAACCCCCTGATAAGAATTGGCAGCTGATCACTGATGCTGTAAGAATGAAGCAGCCCGGTGTATCCCAGAGCCCTCCGTCTCCTGCGGCATGGAGTATCTCCTTCTCTTTTCTGGGCCACTCTCCCACTCCCCACTCCAGCAATAGCAATTTGGATCTCCCTCCCTGGATCTCAGATTCTGTCTGCAGGTAGTGGACCTCCTCTTCTCTCCTTCCTACCTCTCCCCTGCTCCCTGCTCCCCGATCCTCGTCTCTGAAATCCCTCTTACTCCATCCTCCCCTCTTCTCCTTCCCCTCTTCCCCCATCCTAGATTTCCAATCCTCCCCCTCTTTTTCAAACTTTCTAATCTCCTGTCCTTAATCCTCTCTCCTTATTCTCACCCCATCCCTGGCCTTCTCGTACTCTTTCCCTCTCCCTCCCATCGCTGTGATCTCCTCCCTGTGCTGATACCTGAGATCCCTTTTCCTCAACCAGTAAAAGTGAGAGAATTTCTACAGACACAAGTAAGATTGGGAAACCTGTTTTATTGTCTCAATATATTATAAGATTACTGGGGCTCCGGGATTCATTACGTCGCATCTGAACATCACCCAAAGCAGGAAGAGGGGCTACAGGCAGCAAAGGAGGAGCAAGGACACTCACAGCACGGGGGCAATCACTGCAGCCACGGCGCCATCAATGGGGCAGGTAGCAAGGGAGATAAACCTGAAGCACCAGGAGAAGAAAAGTGTGGGGGGGATTTCCCAGATCCCCTCTGAATAAGAACATAGGACACTGCCATGCTGGGTCAGACCAAGGATCTCCATCAAGCCCAGCATCCTGTTTCCAACAGAGGCCAAACCAGGCCACAAGAACCTGGCAAGACCCAAACACTAAGAAGATCCCATGCTACTGCTGCAATTAATAGCAGTGGCTATTCCCTAAGTAAACTTGATTAATTGCCGTTAATGGACTTCTCCTCCAAGAACTTATCCAAACCTTTTTTGAGCCCATCTACACTAACTGCACTCACCACATCCTCTGGCAACAAATTCCAGAGCTTTATTGTGCGTTGAGTGAAAAGAATAAT